>NW_027309232.1:0-45311 GCF_047496885.1 Scyliorhinus torazame | reverse complement strand
GGGCGGGGGAAGGGCGAGGGGGGGAAGGGCGAGGGGGGGAAGGGCGAAGGGGGAAGGGCGAGGGGGGGAAGGGCGAGGTGGGGAAGGGCGAGGGGGGTGGGAAGGGCGAGGGGTGGGGAAGGGCGAGGGGTGGGAAGGGCGAGGGGTGGGAAGGGCGAGGGGTGGGAAGGGCGAGGGGTGGGAAGGGCGAGGGTGGGAAGGGCGAGGGGTGGGAAGGGCGAGGGTGGGAAGGGCGAGGGGGGAAGGGCGAGGTGGGAAGGGCGAGGGGAAGAAGGGCGAGGGGGCAGGGCGAGGGCGGGAGGGATGGGCGAGGGGGGGAAGGGTGAGGGGGAGGGCGAGGGGGGGAAGGGTGACGGGGAGGGCGAGTTGGGGAGGGCGAGGGGGAAGGGCGAGGGGGAAGGGCGAGGGGAAGGGCGAGGGGGAAGGGCGAGGGGGAAGGGCGAGGGGGGAAGGGCGAGGGGGGAAGGGCGAGGGGGGAAGGGCGAGGGGGGAAGGGCGAGGGGGGAAGGGCGAGGAGGGAAGGGCGAGGAGGGAAGGGCGAGGGGGGAAGGGCGAGGGGGGAAGGGCGAGGGGGGAAGGGCGAGGGGGAAGGGCGAGGGGGAAGGGCGAGGGGGGAAGGGCGAGGGGGGAAGGGCGAGGGGGGAAGGGCGAGGGGGGAAGGGCGAGGGGGGAAGGGCGAGGGGGGAGGGCGAGGGGGAGGGCGAGGGGGGAAGGGCGAGGGGGGAAGGGCGAGGGGGGAAGGGCGAGGGGGGAAGGGCGAGGGGGGAAGGGCGAGGGGGGGGAAGGGCGCGGGGGAGGGGCGAGGGGGAGGGGCGGGGGGAGGACGAGGGGGGAGGGGTGGGGGAAGGGTGAGGGGGGAAGGGCGAGGGGGCGAAGGGCGGGGGGGAGGGCGAGGGGGGAAGGGCGAGGTGGGGAAGGGCGAGGAGGGGGATGGGCGAGGAGGGGAAGGGCGAGGTGGGGAAGGGCGAGGAGGGGAAGGGCGAGGAGGGGGGGAACGGCGATGGGGGGGGAAGGGCGAGGGGGGGAAGGGCGAGGGGGGAAGGGCGAGGGGGGAAGGGCGAGGGGGAAGGGCGAGGGGGGAAGGGCGAGGGGGGAAGGGCGAGGGGGGGGAAGGGCGAGGGGGGGGAAGGGCGAGGGGGGGGAAGGGCGAGGGGGGAGGGCGAGGGGGGGGAAGGGCGAGGGGTGGGAAGGGCGAGGGGTGGGAAGGGCGAGGGGTGGGAAGGGCGAGGGGTGGGAAGGGCGAGGGGGTGGGAAGGGCGAGGGGTGGAAGGGCGAGGGGTGGGAAGGGCGAGGGGTGGGAAGGGCGAGGGGTGGGAAGGGCGAGGGGTGGGAAGGGCGAGGGGTGGGAAGGGCGAGGGGTGGGAAGGGCGAGGGGTGGGAAGGGCGAGGGGTGGGAGGGTGAGGGGGAGGGCGAGGGGGGGAAGGGCGAGGGGGGAAGGGCGAGGTGGGAAGGGCGAGGTGGGAAGGGCGAGGGGGAAGAAGGGCGAGGGGGCAGGGCGAGGGCGGGAGGGATGGGCGAGGGGGGGAAGGGTGAGGGGGAGGGCGAGGGGGGAAGGGTGACGGGGAGGGCGAGGTGGGGAGGGCGAGGGGGAGGGGCGAGGGGGAGGGCGAGGGGGAAGGGCGAGGGGGAAGGGCGAGGGGGAAGGGCGAGGGGGAAGGGCGAGGGGGAAGGGCGAGGGGGAAGGGCGAGGGGGAAGGGCGAGGGGGAAGGGCGAGGGGGAAGGGCGAGGGGGAAGGGCGAGGGGGGAAGGGCGAGGGGGGAAGGGCGAGGGGGGAAGGGCGAGGGGGAAGGGCGAGGGGGGAAGGGCGAGGGGGAAGGGCGAGGGGGAAGGGCGAGGGGGAAGGGCGAGGGGGAAGGGCGAGGGGAAGGGCGAGGGGGGAAGGGCGAGGGGGGAAGGGCGAGGGGGGAAGGGCGAGGGGGGAAGGGCGAGGGGGAAGGGCGAGGGGGAAGGGCGAGGGGGGGAAGGGCGAGGGGGGGGAAGGGCGAGGGGGGGAAGGTCGAGGGGGGGGAAGGGCGAGGGGGGGGAAGGGCGAGGGGGGAAGGGCGAGGGGGGGGAAGGGCGAGGGGGGGAAGGGCGAGGGGGGAAGGGCAAGGGGGAGGGGCGAGGGGGAGGGGCGGGGGGGAGGGGGGATGACGAGGGGGGATGACGAGGGGGAGGGGTGGGGGAAGGGCGAGGGGGGAAGGGCGAGGGGGGGGAAGGGCGAGGTTGTGAAGGCGAGGGGGGGGAAGGGCGAGGGGGGGAAGGGCGAGGAGGGGAAGGGCGAGGAGGGGAAGGGCGAGGAGGGGATGGGCGAGGAGGGGAAGGGCGAGGAGGGGAAGGGCGAGGAGGGGAAGGGCGAGGAGGGGAAGGGCGAGAGGGGGAAGGGCGAGAGGGGAAGGGCGAGAGGGGAAGGGCGAGGGGGGGAAGGGCGAGGGGGGGGAAGGGCGAGGGGGGGAAGGGGCGAGGGGGGGAAGGGCGAGGGGGGGAAGGGCGAGGGGAGAGAGAGAGGGTGAAGGGAGAGAGAGAGGGTGAAGGGAGAGAGAGAGAGAGGGGCTGGGCAGAGAGAGAGGGTGATGAGAGAGAGAGGGTGATGGGAGAGGGAGAGGGTGATGGGAGAGGGGAGAGGGTGGTGGGAGAGGGAGGGGGTGGTGGGAGAGGGAGCGGGCGATGGGAGAGAGAGAGGGTGAAGGGAGAGAGAGAGGGTGAAGGGAGAGAGAGGATGATGGGAGAGAGAGAGAGAGAGGGGCTGGGCAGAGAGAGAGGGTGATGAGAGAGAGAGGGTGATGGGAGAGGGAGAGGGTGATGGGAGAGGGAGAGGGTGATGGGAGAGGGAGAGGGTGATGGGAAAGGGAGAGGGTGATGGGAGAGGGAGAGGGTGATGGGAGAGGGAGAGGGTGATGGGAGAGGGAGAGGGTGATGGGAGAGGGAGAGGGTGTTGGGAGAGGGAGAGGGTGTTGGGAGAGGGAGAGGGTGTTGGGAGAGGGAGAGGGTGTTGGGAGAGAGAGAGGGTGTTGGGAGAGAGAGAGGGTGTTGGGAGAGAGAGAGGGTGTTGGGAGAGAGAGAGAGACAGACAGAGAGAGAGAGAGAGAGTGTGATGGGAGAGGGAGAGGGTGATGGGAGAGAGAGAGGGAGAGAGAGAGACAGAGAGAGAGAGTGATGGGAGAGAGAGGGTGATGAGAGAGAGAGAGAGAGAGGGTGATGGGAGAGAGAGAGGGGCTGGGCAGACAGAGAGAGGGGGGTGATAGGAGAGAGAGAGAGAGAGAGAAAGTGATGGGAGAGAGAGAATGATGGGAGAGAGAGAGGGTGATGGGAGAGGGTGATGGGAGAGAGAGAGAGGGTGCTGGGAAGAGAGAGGTTGATGGGAGAGGTTGATGGGAGACGGTGATGGGAGAGGGTGATGGGAGAGAGAGAGAGAGAGTGATGGGAGAGAGAAAGGGTGATGGGAGAGAGACAGAGAGAGAGGGTGATGGGAGAGTGATTGGAGAGAGAGAGGGTGATTGGAGAGAGAGTGATGGGAGAGAGAGAGGGTGTTGAGAGAGAGAGAGACAGAGAGAGAGGGTAATGGGAGAGAGAGAGGGTGATGAGAGAGAGAGTGATGGGAGAGAGAGAGTGATGGGAGAGAGAGAGGGTGATGGGAGAGAGCGAGAGGGTGATGGGAGAGAGAGGGGTGATGGGATCGAGAGAGGGTGATGGGAGACAGAGAGAGAGAGAGGGTGATGGGAGAGTGATGGGAGAGAGAGAGGGTGATGGGAGAGAGAGTGATGGGAGAGAGAGAGGGTGTTGAGAGAGAGAGAGACAGAGAGAGAGGGTAATGGGAGAGAGAGAGAGGGTGATGGAAGAGAGAGAGTGATGGGAGAGCGAGAGGGTGATGAGAGAGAGAGAGGGTGATGGGAGAGAGAGAGTGAGGGTGATGGGAGAGGGAGAGGGTGATGGGAGAGGGTGATGGGAGAGAGAGAGGGTGATGGGAGAGAGGGTGATGGGAGGGAGAGAGGGTGATGGGAGAGAGAGAGGGTGGTGAGAGAGAGAGAGACAGAGAGAGATAGAGGGTGATGGGAGAGAGAGAGGGTGATGGGAGAGAGAGACGGTGATGGGGGAGAGAGAGGGTGTGGGAGAGAGAGAGACAGAGAGAGATAGAGGGTGATGGGAGAGAGAGAGTGATGGGAGAGAGAGAGAGGGTGATGGGAGAGAGAGAGTGATGGGAGAGAGAGAGGGTGATGGGAGAGAGAGAGACAGAGAGAGATAGAGGGTGATGGGAGAGAGAGAGGGTGATGGGAGAGAGAGAGGGTGATGGGAGAGAGAGAGGGTGATGGGAGAGAGAGAGGGTGATGGGAGAGAGAGAGGGTGATGGGAGAGAGAGAGGGTGATGGGCGAGAGAGAGGGTGATGGGCGAGAGAGAGGGTGATGGGCGAGAGAGAGGGTGATGGGCGAGAGAGAGGGTGATGGGCGAGAGAGAGGGTGATGGGCGAGAGAGAGGGTGATGGGAGAGAGAGAGGGTGATGGGAGAGAGAGAGGGTGATGGGAGAGAGAGAGGGTGATGGGAGAGAGAGAGGGTGATGGGAGAGAGAGAGGGTGATGGGAGAGAGAGAGGGTGATGGGAGAGAGAGAGATGGTGATGGGAGAGAGAGAGGGTGATGGGAGAGAGAGAGGGTGATGGGAGAGAGAGAGGGTGATGGGAGAGAGAGAGGGTGATGGGAGAGAGAGGGTGATGGGAGAGAGAGGGTGATGGAAGAGAAAGAGAGAGAGAGAGAGAGGGTGATGGGAGAGAGGGAGAAAGAGAGAGAGAGGGTGATGGGAGAGAGAGAGAGAGAGTGATGGGAGAGAGAGAGGGTGATGAGAGAGAGAGAGGGTGATGGGAGAGAGAGAGGGGCTGGGCAGAGAGTGAGAGAGGGTGATGGGAGAGGGGAGAGGGTGATGGGAGAGGGTGATGGGAGAGAGAGAGAGTGATGGGAGAGAGGGTGATGGGAGAGAGAGAGAGGGTGGTGAGAGAGAGAGAGACAGAGAGAGATAGAGGGTGTTGGGAGAGGGAGAGGGTGATGGGAGAGGGAGAGGGTGATGGGAGAGGGAGAGGGTGATGGGAGAGAGAGAGGGTGATGGGAGAGAGAGAGAGGGTGATGGGAGAGAGAGAGGGTGATGGGAGAGAGAGAGGGTGATGGGAGAGAGAGAGGGTGATGGGAGAGAGAGAGGGTGATGGGAGAGAGAGGGTGATGGGAGAGAGAGGGTGATGGGAGAGAAAGAGAGAGAGAGAGAGAGGGTGATGGGAGAGAGGGAGAAAGAGAGAGAGAGGGTGATGGGAGAGGGAGAGGGTGATGGGAGAGGGAGAGGGTGATGGGAGAGGGAGAGGGTGTTGGGAGAGGAGAGGGTGTTGGGAGAGGGAGAGGGTGTTGGGAGAGGGAGAGGGTGTTGGGAGAGAGAGAGGGTGTTGGGAGAGAGAGAGGGTGTTGGGAGAGAGAGAGGGTGTTGGGAGAGAGAGAGGGTGTTGGGAGAGAGAGAGAGACAGACAGAGAGAGAGAGAGTGTGATGGGAGAGGGAGAGGGTGATGGGAGAGAGAGAGGGAGAGAGAGAGACAGAGAGAGAGAGTGATGGGAGAGAGAGGGTGATGAGAGAGAGAGAGAGAGGGTGATGGGAGAGAGAGAGGGGCTGGGCAGACAGAGAGAGGGGGTGATAGGAGAGAGAGAGAGAGAGAGAAAGTGATGGGAGAGAGAGAATGATGGAGAGAGAGAGGGTGATGGGAGAGGGTGTTGGGAGAGAGAGAGAGAGGGTGCTGGGAAGAGAGAGGTTGATGGGAGAGGTTGATGGGAGACGGTGATGGGAGAGGGTGATGAGAGAGAGAGGGTGATGGGAGAGAGAGAGAGAGAGTGATGGGAGAGAGAAAGGGTGATGGGAGACAGACAGAGAGAGAGGGTGATGGGAGAGTGATGGGAGAGAGAGAGGGTGATTGGAGAGAGAGTGATGGGAGAGAGAGAGGGTGTTGAGAGAGAGAGAGACAGAGAGAGAGGGTAATGGGAGAGAGAGAGGGTGATGAGAGAGAGAGTGATGGGAGAGAGAGAGTGATGGGAGAGAGAGAGGGTGATGGGAGAGAGCGAGAGGGTGATGGGAGAGAGAGGGTGATGGGATCGAGAGAGGGTGATGGGAGACAGAGAGAGAGAGAGGGTGATGGGAGAGTGATGGGAGAGAGGGTGATGGGAGAGAGAGTGGTGGGAGAGAGAGAGGGTGTTGAGAGAGAGAGAGACAGAGAGAGAGGGTAATGGGAGAGAGAGAGGGTGATGGGAGAGAGAGAGTGATGGGAGAGCGAGAGGGTGATGAGAGAGAGAGAGGGTGATGGGAGAGAGAGAGTGAGGGTGATGGGAGAGGGAGAGGGTGATGGGAGAGGGTGATGGGAGAGAGAGACGGTGATGGGGGAGAGAGAGGGTGTTGGGAGAGAGAGAGACAGAGAGAGATAGAGGGTGATGGGAGAGAGAGAGTGATGGAAGAGAGAGAGAGGGTGATGGGAGAGAGAGAGTGATGGGAGAGAGAGAGGGTGATGGGAGAGAGAGAGACAGAGAGAGAGAGAGGGTGATGGGAGAGAGAGAGGGTGATGGGAGAGAGAGAGGGTGATGGGCGAGAGAGAGGGTGATGGGCGAGAGAGAGGGTGATGGGCGAGAGAGAGGGTGGGGGGCGAGAGAGAGGGTGATGGGTGAGAGAGAGGGTGATGGGCGAGAGAGAGGGTGATGGGCGAGAGAGAGGGTGATGGCGAGAGAGAGGGTGATGGGCGAGAGAGAGGGTGATGGGCGAGAGAGAGGGTGATGGGCGAGAGAGAGGGTGATGGGAGAGAGAGAGGGTGATGGGAGAGAGAGAGGGTGATGGGAGAGAGAGAGAGGGTGATGGGAGAGAGAGAGGGTGATGGGAGAGAGAGAGGGTGATGGGAGAGAGAGAGGGTGATGGGAGAGAGAGAGAGGGTGATGGGAGAGAGAGAGGGTGATGGGAGAGAGAGAGGGTGATGGGAGAGAGAGAGGGTGATGGGGAGAGAGAGAGGGTGATGGGAGAGAGAGGGTGAAGAGAGAGAGAGGGTGATGGGAGAGAAAGAGAGAGAGAGAGAGAGGGTGATGGGAGAGAGGGAGAAAGAGAGAGAGAGGGTGATGGGAGAGAGAGAGAGAGAGTGATGGGAGAGAGAGAGGGTGATGAGAGAGAGAGAGGGTGATGGGAGAGGAGAGAGGGGCTGGGCAGAGAGAGAGAGAGGGTGATGGGAGAGGGAGAGGGTGATGGGAGAGGGTGATGGGAGAGAGAGAGAGTGATGGGAGAGAGGGTGATGGGAGAGAGAGAGAGGGTGGTGAGAGAGAGAGAGACAGAGAGAGATAGAGGGTGATGGGAGAGAGAGAGGCGTGATGGGAGAGAGAGACGGTGATGGGGGGAGAGAGAGGGTGTTGGGAGAGAGAGAGACAGAGAGAGATAGAGGGTGATGGGAGAGAGAGAGGGTGATGGAGAGAGAGAGAGGGTGATGGGAGAGAGAGAGAGTGATGGGAGAGAGAGAGGGTGATGGGAGAGAGAGAGACAGAGAGAGATAGAGGGTGATGGGAGAGAGAGAGGGTGATGGGAGAGAGAGAGGGTGATGGGAGAGAGAGAGGGTGATGGGCGAGAGAGAGGGTGATGGGCGAGAGAGAGGGTGATGGGCGAGAGAGAGGGTGATGGGCGAGAGAGAGGGGTGATGGGCGAGAGAGAGGGTGATGGGCGAGAGAGAGGGTGATGGGCGAGAGAGAGGGTGATGGGAGAGAGAGAGGGTGATGGGAGAGAGAGGGTGATGGAGAGAGAGGGTGATGGAAGAGAAAGAGAGAGAGAGAGAGAGGGTGATGGGAGAGAGGGAGAAAGAGAGAGAGAGGGTGATGGGAGAGAGAGAGAGAGAGAGAGTGATGGGAGAGAGAGAGGGTGATGAGAGAGAGAGAGGGTGATGGGAGAGAGAGAGGGGCTGGGCAGAGAGAGAGAGAGGGTGATGGGAGAGGGAGAGGGTGATGGGAGAGGGGTGATGGGAGAGAGAGAGAGTGATGGGAGAGAGGGTGATGGGAGAGAGAGAGAGGGTGGTGAGAGAGAGAGAGACAGAGAGAGATAGAGGGTGTTGAGAGAGGGAGAGGGTGATGGGAGAGGGAGAGGGTGATGGGAGAGGGAGAGGGTGATGGGAGAGGGAGAGGGTGATGGGAGAGGGAGAGGGTGATGGGAGAGAGAGAGGGTGATGGGAGAGAGAGAGAGGGTGATGGGAGAGAGAGAGGGTGATGGGAGAGAGAGAGGGTGATGGGAGAGAGAGAGGGTGATGGGAGAGAGAGAGGGTGATGGGAGAGAGAGGGTGATGGGAGAGAGAGGGTGATGGGAGAGAAAGAGAGAGAGAGAGAGAGGGTGATGAGAGAGAGGAGAAAGAGAGAGAGAGGGTGATGGGAGAGAGAGAGAGAGAGTGATGGGAGAGAGAGAGGGTGATGAGAGAGAGAGAGGGTGATGGGAGAGAGAGAGGGGCTGGGCAGAGAGAGAGAGAGGGTGATGGGAGAGGGAGAGGGTGATGGGAGAGGGTGATGGGAGAGAGAGAGAGTGATGGGAGAGAGGGTGATGGGAGAGAGAGAGAGGGTGGTGAGAGACAGAGAGACAGAGAGAGATAGAGGGTGATGGGAGCGGGAGAGGGTGATGGGAGAGGGAGAGGGTGATGGGAGCGGGAGAGGGTGATGGGAGAGGGAGAGGGTGATGGGAGAGGGAGAGGGTGATGGGAGAGGGGAGAGGGTGATGGGAGAGGGAGAGGGTGATGGGAGAGAGAGAGGGTGATGGGAGAGGGAGAGGGTGATGGGAGAGGGAGAGGGTGATGGGAGAGGGAGAGGGTGTTGGGAGAGGGAGAGGGTGTTGGGAGAGGGAGAGGGTGTTGGGAGAGGGAGAGGGTGTTGGGAGAGAGAGAGGGTGTTGGGAGAGAGAGAGGGTGTTGGGAGAGAGAGAGGGTGTTGGGAGAGAGAGAGGGTGTTGGGAGAGAGAGAGAGACAGACAGAGAGAGAGAGAGTGTGATGGGAGAGGGAGAGGGTGATGGGAGAGAGAGAGGGAGAGAGAGAGACAGAGAGAGAGAGTGATGGGAGAGAGAGGGTGATGAGAGAGAGAGAGAGAGAGGGTGATGGGAGAGAGAGAGGGGCTGGGCAGACAGAGAGAGGGGGTGATAGGAGAGAGAGAGAGAGAGAGAAAGTGATGGGAGAGAGAGAATGATGGGAGAGAGAGAGGGTGATGGGAGAGGGTGTTGGGAGAGAGAGAGAGGGTGCTGGGAAGAGAGAGGTTGATGGGAGAGGTTGATGGGAGACGGTGATGGGAGAGGGTGATGAGAGAGAGAGGGTGATGGAGAGAGAGAGAGAGAGTGATGGGAGAGAGAAAGGGTGATGGGAGACAGACAGAGAGAGAGGGTGATGGGAGAGTGATGGGAGAGAGAGAGGGTGATTGGAGAGAGAGTGATGGGAGAGAGAGAGGGTGTTGAGAGAGAGAGAGACAGAGAGAGAGGGTAATGGGAGAGAGAGAGGGTGATGAGAGAGAGAGTGATGGGAGAGAGAGAGTGATGGGAGAGAGAGAGGGTGATGGGAGAGAGCGAGAGGGTGATGGGAGAGAGAGGGTGATGGGATCGAGAGAGGGTGATGGGAGACAGAGAGAGAGAGAGGGTGATGGGAGAGTGATGGGAGAGAGGGTGATGGGAGAGAGAGTGATGGGAGAGAGAGAGGGTGTTGAGAGAGAGAGAGACAGAGAGAGAGGGTAATGGGAGAGAGAGAGGGTGATGGGAGATAGAGAGTGATGGGAGAGCGAGAGGGTGATGAGAGAGAGAGAGGGTGATGGGAGAGAGAGAGTGAGGGTGATGGGAGAGGGAGAGGGTGATGGGAGAGGGTGATGGGAGAGAGAGACGGTGATGGGGGAGAGAGAGGGTGTTGGGAGAGAGAGAGACAGAGAGAGATAGAGGGTGATGGGAGAGAGAGAGTGATGGAAGAGAGAGAGAGGGTGATGGGAGAGAGAGAGTGATGGGAGAGAGAGAGGGTGATGGGAGAGAGAGAGACAGAGAGAGAGAGAGGGTGATGGGAGAGAGAGAGGGTGATGGGAGAGAGAGAGGGTGATGGGCGAGAGAGAGGGTGATGGGCGAGAGAGAGGGTGATGGGCGAGAGAGAGGGTGGTGGGCGAGAGAGAGGGTGATGGGCGAGAGAGAGGGTGATGGGCGAGAGAGAGGGTGATGGGCGAGAGAGAGGGTGATGGGCGAGAGAGAGGGTGATGGGCGAGAGAGAGGGTGATGGGCGAGAGAGAGGGTGATGGGCGAGAGAGAGGGTGATGGGCGAGAGAGAGGGTGATGGGAGAGAGAGAGGGTGATGGGAGAGAGAGAGGGTGATGGGAGAGAGAGAGGGTGATGGGAGAGAGAGAGGGTGATGGGAGAGAGAGAGGGTGATGGGAGAGAGAGAGGGTGATGGGAGAGAGAGAGGGTGATGGGAGAGAGAGAGGGTGATGGGAGAGAGAGAGGGTGATGGGAGAGAGAGAGGGTGATGGGAGAGAGAGGGTGAAGAGAGAGAGAGGGTGATGGGAGAGAAAGAGAGAGAGAGAGAGAGGGTGATGGGAGAGAGGGAGAAAGAGAGAGAGAGGGTGATGGGAGAGAGAGAGAGAGAGTGATGGGAGAGAGAGAGGGTGATGAGAGAGAGAGAGGGTGATGGGAGAGAGAGAGGGGCTGGGCAGAGAGAGAGAGAGGGTGATGGGAGAGGGGAGAGGGTGATGGGAGAGGGTGATGGGAGAGAGAGAGAGTGATGGGAGAGAGGGTGATGGGAGAGAGAGAGAGGGTGGTGAGAGAGAGAGAGACAGAGAGAGATAGAGGGTGATGGGAGAGAGAGAGGGTGATGGGAGAGAGAGACGGTGATGGGGGAGAGAGAGGGTGTTGGGAGAGAGAGAGACAGAGAGAGATAGAGGGTGATGGGAGAGAGAGAGGGTGATGGGAGAGAGAGAGAGGGTGATGGGAGAGAGAGAGAGTGATGGGAGAGAGAGAGGGTGATGGGAGAGAGAGAGACAGAGAGAGATAGAGGGTGATGGGAGAGAGAGAGGGTGATGGGAGAGAGGGTGATGGGAGAGAGAGAGGGTGATGGGAGAGAGAGAGGGTGATGGGAGAGAGAGAGGGTGATGGGAGAGAGAGAGGGTGATGGGCGAGAGAGAGGGTGATGGCGAGAGAGAGGGTGATGGGCGAGAGAGAGGGTGATGGGCGAGAGAGAGAGGGTGATGGGAGAGAGAGAGGGTGATGGGAGAGAGAGAGGGTGATGGGAGAGAGAGAGGGTGATGGCGAGAGAGAGAGGGTGATGGGAGAGAGAGAGGGTGATGGAGAGAGAGAGGGTGATGGGAGAGAGAGAGGGTGATGGGAGAGAGAGAGGGTGATGGGAGAGAGAGAGGGTGATGGGAGAGAGAGAGGGTGATGGCGAGAGAGAGAGGGTGATGGGAGAGAGAGAGGGTGATGGGAGAGAGAGAGGGTGATGGGAGAGAGAGAGGGTGATGGGAGAGAGAGAGGGTGATGGGAGAGAGAGAGGGTGATGGGAGAGAGAGAGGGTGATGGGAGAGAGGGTGATGGGAGAGAGAGGGTGATGAGAGAGAGAGAGGGTGATGGGAGAGAGAGAGGGTGATGGGAGAGAGAGAGGGTGATGGGAGAGAGAGAGGGTGTTGGGAGAGGGAGAGAGAGAGAGAGAGAGAGTGATGGGAGAGAGAGAGAGAGAGATTGATGGGAGAGAGAGAGGGTGAAGGGAGAGAGAGAGGGTGAAGGGAGAGAGAGAGGGTGATGGGAGAGAGAGAGGGTGATGGAAGAGAGAGTGATGGGAGAGCGAGAGGGTGATGAGAGAGAGGAGAGGGTGATGGGAGAGAGAGAGTGAGGGTGATGCGAGAGAGAGAGGGTGATGGGAGAGGGAGAGGGTGATGGGAGAGAGAGAGGGTGATGGGAGAGGGAGAGGGTGATGGGAGAGGGAGAGGGTGATGGGAGAGGGAGAGGGTGTTGGGAGAGGGAGAGGGTGTTGGGAGAGGGAGAGGGTGTTGGGAGAGGGAGAGGGTGTTGGGAGAGAGAGAGGGTGTTGGGAGAGAGAGAGGGTGTTGGGAGAGAGAGAGGGTGTTGGGAGAGAGAGAGGGTGTTGGGAGAGAGAGAGAGACAGACAGAGAGAGAGAGAGTGTGATGGGAGAGGGAGAGGGTGATGGGAGAGAGAGAGGGAGAGAGAGAGACAGAGAGAGAGAGTGATGGGAGAGAGAGGGTGATGAGAGAGAGAGAGAGAGAGGGTGATGGGAGAGAGAGAAGGGGCTGGGCAGACAGAGAGAGGGGGTGAGGGGAGGGGGAGGGGGAGGGGAGGGGAGAGAGAGAGAGAGAGAAGTGATGGGAGAGAGAGAATGATGGGAGAGAGAGAGGGTGATGGGAGAGGGTGTTGGGAGAGAGAGAGAGGGTGCTGGGAAGAGAGAGGTTGATGGGAGAGGTTGATGGGAGACGGTGATGGGAGAGGGTGATGAGAGAGAGAGGGTGATGGGAGAGAGAGAGAGAGAGTGATGGGAGAGAGAAAGGGTGATGGGAGACAGACAGAGAGAGAGGGTGATGGGAGAGTGATGGGAGAGAGAGAGGGTGATTGGAGAGAGAGTGATGGGAGAGAGAGAGGGTGTTGAGAGAGAGAGAGACAGAGAGAGAGGGTAATGGGAGAGAGAGAGGGTGATGAGAGAGAGAGTGATGGGAGAGAGAGAGTGATGGGAGAGAGAGAGGGTGATGGAGAGAGCGAGAGGGTGATGGGAGAGAGAGGGTGATGGGATCGAGAGAGGGTGATGGGAGACAGAGAGAGAGAGAGGGTGATGGGAGAGTGATGGGAGAGAGGGTGATGGGAGAGAGAGTGATGGGAGAGAGAGAGGGTGTTGAGAGAGAGAGAGACAGAGAGAGAGGGTAATGGGAGAGAGAGAGGGTGATGGGAGATAGAGAGTGATGGGAGAGCGAGAGGGTGATGAGAGAGAGAGAGGGTGATGGGAGAGAGAGAGTGAGGGTGATGGGAGAGGGAGAGGGTGATGGGAGAGGGTGATGGGAGAGAGAGACGGTGATGGGGGAGAGAGAGGGTGTTGGGAGAGAGAGAGACAGAGAGAGATAGAGGGTGATGGGAGAGAGAGAGTGATGGAAGAGAGAGAGAGGGTGATGGGAGAGAGAGAGTGATGGGAGAGAGAGAGGGTGATGGGAGAGAGAGAGACAGAGAGAGAGAGAGGGTGATGGGAGAGAGAGAGGGTGATGGGAGAGAGAGAGGGTGATGGCGAGAGAGAGGGTGATGGGCGAGAGAGAGGGTGATGGGCGAGAGAGAGGGTGGTGGGCGAGAGAGAGGGTGATGGGCGAGAGAGAGGGTGATGGGCGAGAGAGAGGGTGATGGGCGAGAGAGAGGGTGATGGGCGAGAGAGAGGGTGATGGGCGAGAGAGAGGGTGATGGGCGAGAGAGAGGGTGATGGGCGAGAGAGAGGGTGATGGGAGAGAGAGAGGGTGATGGGAGAGAGAGAGGGTGATGGGAGAGAGAGAGGGTGATGGGAGAGAGAGAGGGTGATGGGAGAGAGAGAGGGTGATGGGAGAGAGAGAGGGTGATGGGAGAGAGAGAGGGTGATGGGAGAGAGAGAGGGTGATGGGAGAGAGAGAGGGTGATGGGAGAGAGAGAGGGTGATGGGAGAGAGAGAGGGTGATGGGAGAGAGAGAGGGTGATGGGAGAGAGAGAGGGTGATGGGAGAGAGAGGGTGAAGAGAGAGAGAGGGTGATGGGAGAGAAAGAGAGAGAGAGAGAGAGGGTGATGGGAGAGAGGGGAGAAAGAGAGAGAGAGGGTGATGGGAGAGAGAGAGAGAGAGTGATGGGAGAGAGAGAGGGTGATGAGAGAGAGAGAGGGTGATGGGAGAGAGAGAGGGGCTGGGCAGAGAGAGAGAGAGGGTGATGGAGAGGGAGAGGGTGATGGGAGAGGGTGATGGGAGAGAGAGAGAGTGATGGGAGAGGGTGATGGGAGAGAGAGAGAGGGTGGTGAGAGAGAGAGAGACAGAGAGAGATAGAGGGTGATGGGAGAGAGAGAGGGTGATGGGAGAGAGAGACGGTGATGGGGGAGAGAGAGGGTGTTGGAGAGAGAGAGACAGAGAGAGATAGAGGGTGATGGGAGAGAGAGAGGGTGATGGGAGAGAGAGAGAGGGTGATGGGAGAGAGAGAGAGTGATGGGAGAGAGAGAGGGTGATGGGAGAGAGAGAGACAGAGAGAGATAGAGGGTGATGGGAGAGAGAGAGGGTGATGGGAGAGAGAGAGGGTGATGGGAGAGAGAGAGGGTGATGGGAGAGAGAGAGGGTGATGGGAGAGAGAGAGGGTGATGGGCGAGAGAGAGGGTGATGGGCGAGAGAGAGGGTGATGGGCGAGAGAGAGGGTGATGGGCGAGAGAGAGGGTGATGGGCGAGAGAGAGGGTGATGGGCGAGAGAGAGGGTGATGGGCGAGAGAGAGGGTGATGGGCGAGAGAGAGTGTGATGGGAGAGAGAGAGTGTGATGGGAGAGAGAGAGGGTGACGGGAGAGAGAGAGGGTGATGGGAGAGAGAGAGGGTGATGGGAGAGAGAGAGGGTGATGGGAGAGAGAGAGGGTGATGCGAGAGAGAGAGGGTGATGGGAGAGAGAGAGGGTGATGGGAGAGAGAGAGGGTGATGGGAGAGAGAGAGGGTGATGGGAGAGAGAGAGGGTGATGGGAGAGAGAGAGGGTGATGGGAGAGAGAGAGGGTGATGGGAGAGAGAGAGGGTGATGGGAGAGAGGGTGATGGGAGAGAGAGGGTGATGAGAGAGAGAGAGGGTGATGGGAGAGAGAGAGGGTGATGGGAGAGAGAGAGGGTGATGGGAGAGAGAGAGGGTGTTGGGAGAGGGAGAGACAGAGAGAGAGAGAGTGATGGGAGAGAGAGAGAGAGAGATTGATGGGAGAGAGAGAGGGTGAAGGGAGAGAGAGAGGGTGAAGGGAGAGAGAGAGGGTGATGGGAGAGAGAGAGGGTGATGGAAGAGAGAGTGATGGGAGAGCGAGAGGGTGATGAGAGAGAGAGAGGGTGATGGGAGAGAGAGAGTGAGGGTGATGGAGAGGGAGAGGGTGATGGGAGAGGGTGATGGGAGAGAGAGACGGTGATGGGGGAGAGAGAGGGTGTTGGGAGAGAGAGAGACAGAGAGAGATAGAGGGTGATGGGAGAGAGAGAGTGATGGAAGAGAGAGAGAGGGTGATGGGAGAGAGAGAGTGATGGGAGAGAGAGAGGGTGATGGGAGAGAGAGAGACAGAGAGAGAGAGAGGGTGATGGGAGAGAGAGAGGGTGATGGGAGAGAGAGAGGGTGATGGGAGAGAGAGAGGGTGATGGGAGAGAGAGAGGGTGATGGGCGAGAGAGAGGGTGATGGGCGAGAGAGAGGGTGATGGGCGAGAGAGAGGGTGATGGGCGAGAGAGAGGGTGATGGGCGAGAGAGAGGGTGATGGGCGAGAGAGAGGGTGATGGGCGAGAGAGAGGGTGATGGGCGAGAGAGAGGGTGATGGGCGAGAGAGAGGGTGATGGGAGAGAGAGAGGGTGATGGGAGAGAGAGAGGGTGATGGGAGAGAGAGAGGGTGATGGGAGAGAGAGAGGGTGATGGGAGAGAGAGAGGGTGATGGGAGAGAGAGAGAGGGTGATGGGAGAGAGAGAGAGGGTGATGGGAGAGAGAGAGGGTGATGGGAGAGAGAGAGGGTGATGGGAGAGAGAGAGGGTGATGGGAGAGAGAGAGGGTGATGGGAGAGAGAGAGGGTGATGGGAGAGAGAGGGTGATGGGAGAGAGAGGGTGATGGGAGAGAAAGAGAGAGAGAGGGTGATGGGAGAGAGGG
Source organism: Scyliorhinus torazame (assembly GCF_047496885.1). Classification (NCBI taxonomy): domain Eukaryota; kingdom Metazoa; phylum Chordata; class Chondrichthyes; order Carcharhiniformes; family Scyliorhinidae; genus Scyliorhinus; species Scyliorhinus torazame. The sequence continues at coordinate 29,507 of NW_027309232.1, read as the reverse complement.
AGAAAGAGAGAGAGAGGGTGATGGGAGAGAGAGAGAGAGAGTGATGGGAGAGAGAGAGGGTGATGAGAGAGAGAGAGGGTGATGGGAGAGAGAGAGGGGCTGGGCAGAGAGAGAGAGAGGGTGATGGGAGAGGGAGAGGGTGATGGGAGAGGGTGATGGGAGAGAGAGAGAGTGATGGGAGAGAGGGTGATGGGAGAGAGAGAGAGGGTGGTGAGAGAGAGAGAGACAGAGAGAGATAGAGGGTGATGGGAGAGAGAGAGGGTGATGGGAGAGAGAGACGGTGATGGGGGAGAGAGAGGGTGTTGGGAGAGAGAGAGACAGAGAGAGATAGAGGGTGATGGGAGAGAGAGAGGGTGATGGGAGAGAGAGAGAGGGTGATGGGAGAGAGAGAGAGTGATGGGAGAGAGAGAGGGTGATGGGAGAGAGAGAGACAGAGAGAGATAGAGGGTGATGGGAGAGAGAGAGGGTGATGGGAGAGAGAGAGGGTGATGGGAGAGAGAGAGGGTGATGGGAGAGAGAGAGGGTGATGGGCGAGAGAGAGGGTGATGGGCGAGAGAGAGGGTGATGGGCGAGAGAGAGGGTGATGGGCGAGAGAGAGGGTGATGGGCGAGAGAGAGGGTGATGGGCGAGAGAGAGGGTGATGGGCGAGAGAGAGTGTGATGGGAGAGAGAGAGTGTGATGGGAGAGAGAGAGGGTGATGGGAGAGAGAGAGGGTGATGGGAGAGAGAGAGGGTGATGGGAGAGAGAGAGGGTGATGGGAGAGAGAGAGGGTGATGGGAGAGAGAGAGGGTGATGCGAGAGAGAGAGGGTGATGGGAGAGAGAGAGGGTGATGGGAGAGAGAGAGGGTGATGGGAGAGAGAGAGGGTGATGGGAGAGAGAGAGGGTGATGGGAGAGAGAGAGGGTGATGGGAGAGAGAGAGGGTGATGGGAGAGAGGGTGATGGGAGAGAGAGGGTGATGAAAGAGAGAGAGGGTGATGGGAGAGAGAGAGGGTGATGGGAGAGAGAGAGGGTGATGGGAGAGAGAGAGGGTGTTGGGAGAGGGAGAGACAGAGAGAGAGAGAGTGATGGGAGAGAGAGAGAGAGATTGATGGGAGAGAGAGAGGGTGAAGGGAGAGAGAGAGGGTGAAGGGAGAGAGAGAGGGTGAAGGGAGAGAGAGAGTGATGGGAGAGAGAGAGAGTGATGGGAGAGAGAGAGAGTGATGGGAGAGAGAGAGGGTGATGGGAGAGAGAGAGGGTGATGGGAGAGAGAGAGGGTGATGGGAGAGAGAGAGGGTGATGGGAGAGAGAGGGTGATGAGAGAGAGAGAGGGTGATGGGAGAGAGAGAGGGGCTGGGCAGAGAGAGAGATGGGAGAGAGAGAGGGGGTGATAGGAGAGAGAGAGAGAGAAAGGGATGGGAGAGAGAGAATGATGGGAGAGAGAGAGGGTGATGGGAGAGGGTGATGGGAGAGGGAGAGAGGGTGCAGGGCAGAGAGAGGTTGGTGGGAGAGGGAGATGGGAGAGGGTGATGTGAGAGAGAGAGGGTGATGGGAGAGAGTGAGAGAGGGTGCTGGGCAGAGAGAGGTTGATGGGAGAGGGAGAGGGTGATGGGAGAGGGTGAGGGTGATGGGAGAGGGAGAGGGTGATGGGTGGTGGGAGAGAGAGAGGGTGGTGAGAGAGAGAGAGAGGGTGAAGGGAGAGAGAGAGGGTGAAGGGAGAGAGAGAGGGTGAAGGGAGAGAGAGAGGGTGATGGGAGAGAGAGAGGTGATGGGAGAGAGAGAGGGTGTTGGGAGAGAGAGAGGGTGATGGGAGAGAGAGAGAGAGACAGAGAGAGAGAGAGCGTGATGGGAGAGAGAGGGTGTTGGGAGAGAGGGAGGGTGACGGGAGAGAGGGAGGGTGATGGGAGAGAGAGAGAGGGTGATGGGAGAGAGAGAGGGTGATGGGAGAGAGAGAGGGTGTTGGGAGAGAGAGAGACAGAGACAGAGACAGAGAGGGTGATGGGAGAGAGAGGGGGTGATGGGAGAGAGAGAGAGAGTGGTGGGAGAGAGAGGGGGTGCTGGGGGAGAGAGAGAGAGAGAGAGTGATTGGAGAGAGAGTGGGTGCTGGGAGATAGAGCGAGAGGGAGATTGAAGAGAGAGAGAGAGGGTGATGGGCGAGAGAGAGAGGGTGATAGGAGAGGGAGCGGGCGATGGGAGAGAGGGTGAAGGGAGAGAGAGAGGGTGATGGGAGAGAGAGAGAGAGGGGCTGGGCAGAGAGAGAGGGTGATGAGAGAGAGAGGGTGATGGGAAAGGGAGAGGGTGATGGGAGAGGGAGAGGGTGGTGGGAGAGGGAGCGGGCGATGGGAGAGGGAGAGGGTGATGGGAGAGGGAGAGGGTGGTGGGAGAGGGAGAGGGTGTTGGGAGAGGGAGAGGGTGTTGGGAGAGAGAGAGAGGGTGTTGGGAGAGAGAGAGGGTGTTGGGAGAGAGAGAGGGTGTTGGGAGAGAGAGAGGGTGATGGGAGAGAGAGAGAGAGGGGCTGGGCAGAGAGAGAGGGTGATGAGAGAGAGAGGGTGATGGGAGAGGGAGAGGGTGATGGGAGAGGGAGAGGGTGATGGGAGAGGGAGAGGGTGATGGGAGAGGGAGAGGGTGATGGGAGAGGGAGAGGGTGATGGGAGAGGGAGAGGGTGTTGGGAGAGGGAGAGGGTGTTGGGAGAGGGAGAGGGTGTTGGGAGAGAGAGAGAGGGTGTTGGGAGAGAGAGAGACAGAGACAGAGAGAGAGAGAGGGTGATGGGAGAGAGAGAGGGTGATGGGAGAGAGAGAGAGAGAGTGGTGGGAGAGAGAGGGGGGTGCTGGGGGAGGGAGAGAGAGTGATTGGAGAGAGAGTGGGTGCTGGGAGATAGAGCGAGAGGGAGATTGAAGAGAGAGAGAGGGTGATAGGAGAGAGAGAGGGTGTTGGGAGAGAGAGAGGGTGATGGGAGAGAGAGAGGGTGATGGGAGAGAGAGAGGGTGATGGGAGAGAGAGAGGGTGATGGGAGAGAGAGAGGGTGATGGAAGAGAGAGAGAGAGTGATGGGGGAGAGAGAGAGAGAGAGAGGGTGATGGGAGAGAGAGAGGGTGATGGGAGAGAGAGAGGGTGATGGAAGAGAGAGAGAGAGAGAGTGATGGGGGAGAGAGAGAGAGAAAGTGATGGGAGAGAGAGAATGATGGGAGAGAGAGAGGGTGATGGGAGAGGGTGTTGGGAGAGAGAGAGAGGGTGCTGGGAAGAGAGAGGTTGATGGGAGAGGTTGATGGGAGACGGTGATGGGAGAGGGTGATGAGAGAGAGAGGGTGATGGGAGAGAGAGAGAGAGAGTGATGGGAGAGAGAAAGGGTGATGCGAGACAGACAGAGAGAGAGGGTGATGGGAGAGTGATGGGAGAGAGAGAGGGTGATTGGAGAGAGAGTGATGGGAGAGAGAGAGGGTGTTGAGAGAGAGAGAGACAGAGAGAGAGGGTAATGGGAGAGAGAGAGGGTGATGAGAGAGAGAGTGATGGGAGAGAGAGAGTGATGGGAGAGAGAGAGGGTGATGGGAGAGAGCGAGAGGGTGATGGGAGAGAGAGGGTGATGGGATCGAGAGAGGGTGATGGGAGACAGAGAGAGAGAGAGGGTGATGGGAGAGTGATGTGAGAGAGGGTGATGGGAGAGAGACTGATGGGAGAGAGAGGGTGTTGAGAGAGAGAGAGACAGAGAGAGAGGGTAATGGGAGAGAGAGAGGGTGATGGGAGAGAGAGAGTGATGGGAGAGCGAGAGGGTGATGAGAGAGAGAGAGGGTGATGGGAGAGAGAGAGTGAGGGTGATGGGAGAGGGAGAGGGTGATGGGAGAGGGTGATGGGAGAGAGAGACGGTGATGGGGGAGAGAGAGGGTGTTGGGAGAGAGAGAGACAGAGAGAGATAGAGGGTGATGGGAGAGAGAGAGTGATGGAAGAGAGAGAGAGGGTGATGGGAGAGAGAGAGTGATGGGAGAGAGAGAGGGTGATGGGAGAGAGAGAGACAGAGAGAGAGAGAGGGTGATGGGAGAGAGAGAGGGTGATGGGAGAGAGAGAGGGTGATGGGCGAGAGAGAGGGTGATGGGCGAGAGAGAGGGTGGTGGGCGAGAGAGAGGGTGGTGGGCGAGAGAGAGGGTGATGGGCGAGAGAGAGGGTGATGGGCGAGAGAGAGGGTGATGGGCGAGAGAGAGGGTGATGGGCGAGAGAGAGGGTGATGGGCGAGAGAGAGGGTGATGGGCGAGAGAGAGGGTGATGGGCGAGAGAGAGGGTGATGGGCGAGAGAGAGGGTGACGGGCGAGAGAGAGGGTGATGGGCGAGAGAGAGGGTGATGGGAGAGAGAGAGGGTGATGGGAGAGAGAGAGGGTGATGGGAGAGAGAGAGGGTGATGGGAGAGAGAGAGGGTGATGGGAGAGAGAGAGGGTGATGGGAGAGAGAGAGGGTGATGGGAGAGAGAGAGGGTGATGGGAGAGAGAGAGAGGGTGATGGGAGAGAGAGAGGGTGATGGGAGAGAGAGAGGGTGATGGGAGAGAGAGAGGGTGATGGGAGAGAGAGAGGGTGATGGGAGAGAGAGGGTGAAGAGAGAGAGAGGGTGATGGGAGAGAAAGAGAGAGAGAGAGAGAGGGTGATGGGAGAGAGGGAGAAAGAGAGAGAGAGGGTGATGGGAGAGAGAGAGAGAGAGTGATGGGAGAGAGAGAGGGTGATGAGAGAGAGAGAGGGTGATGGGAGAGAGAGAGGGGCTGGGCAGAGAGAGAGAGAGGGTGATGGGAGAGGGAGAGGGTGATGGGAGAGGGTGATGGGAGAGAGAGAGAGTGATGGGAGAGAGGGTGATGGGAGAGAGAGAGGGTGATGGGAGAGAGAGAGAGGGTGATGGGAGAGAGAGAGAGTGATGGGAGAGAGAGAGGGTGATGGGAGAGAGAGAGACAGAGAGAGATAGAGGGTGATGGGAGAGAGAGAGGGTGATGGGAGAGAGAGAGGGTGATGGGAGAGAGAGAGGGTGATGGGAGAGAGAGAGGGTGATGGGCGAGAGAGAGGGTGATGGGCGAGAGAGAGGGTGATGGGCGAGAGAGAGGGTGATGGGCGAGAGAGAGGGTGATGGGCGAGAGAGAGGGTGATGGGCGAGAGAGAGGGTGATGGGCGAGAGAGAGGGTGATGGGCGAGAGAGAGGGTGATGGGCGAGAGAGAGGGTGATGGGAGAGAGAGAGGGTGATGGGAGAGAGAGGGTGATGGGAGAGAGAGGGTGATGGAAGAGAAAGAGAGAGAGAGAGAGAGGGTGATGGGAGAGAGGGAGAAAGAGAGAGAGAGGGTGATGGGAGAGAGAGAGAGAGAGAGAGTGATGGGAGAGAGAGAGGGTGATGAGAGAGAGAGAGGGTGATGGGAGAGAGAGAGGGGCTGGGCAGAGAGAGAGAGAGGGTGATGGGAGAGGGAGAGGGTGATGGGAGAGGGTGATGGGAGAGAGAGAGAGTGATGGGAGAGAGGGTGATGGGAGAGAGAGAGAGGGTGGTGAGAGAGAGAGAGACAGAGAGAGATAGAGGGTGTTGGGAGAGGGAGAGGGTGATGGGAGAGGGAGAGGGTGATGGGAGAGGGAGAGGGTGATGGGAGAGGGAGAGGGTGATGGGAGAGAGAGAGGGTGATGGGAGAGAGAGAGAGGGTGATGGGAGAGAGAGAGGGTGATGGGAGAGAGAGAGGGTGATGGGAGAGAGAGAGGGTGATGGGAGAGAGAGAGGGTGATGGGAGAGAGAGGGTGATGGGAGAGAGAGGGTGATGGGAGAGAAAGAGAGAGAGAGAGAGAGGGTGATGGGAGAGAGGGAGAAAGAGAGAGAGAGGGTGATGGGAGAGAGAGAGAGAGAGTGATGGGAGAGAGAGAGGGTGATGAGAGAGAGAGAGGGTGATGGGAGAGAGAGAGGGGCTGGGCAGAGAGAGAGAGAGGGTGATGGGAGAGGGAGAGGGTGATGGGAGAGGGTGATGGGAGAGAGAGAGAGTGATGGGAGAGAGGGTGATGGGAGAGAGAGAGAGGGTGGTGAGAGAGAGAGAGACAGAGAGAGATAGAGGGTGATGGGAGCGGGAGAGGGTGATGGGAGAGGGAGAGGGTGATGGGAGCGGGAGAGGGTGATGGGAGAGGGAGAGGGTGATGGGAGAGGGAGAGGGTGATGGGAGAGGGAGAGGGTGATGGGAGAGGGAGAGGGTGATGGGAGAGAGAGAGGGTGATGGGAGAGGGAGAGGGTGATGGGAGAGGGAGAGGGTGATGGGAGAGGGAGAGGGTGTTGGGAGAGGGAGAGGGTGTTGGGAGAGGGAGAGGGTGTTGGAAGAGGGAGAGGGTGTTGGGAGAGAGAGAGGGTGTTGGGAGAGAGAGAGGGTGTTGGGAGAGAGAGAGGGTGTTGGGAGAGAGAGAGGGTGTTGGGAGAGAGAGAGAGACAGACAGAGAGAGAGAGAGTGTGATGGGAGAGGGAGAGGGTGATGGGAGAGAGAGAGGGAGAGAGAGAGACAGAGAGAGAGAGTGATGGGAGAGAGAGGGTGATGAGAGAGAGAGAGAGAGAGGGTGATGGGAGAGAGAGAGGGGCTGGGCAGACAGAGAGAGGGGGTGATAGGAGAGAGAGAGAGAGAGAGAAAGTGATGGGAGAGAGAGAATGATGGGAGAGAGAGAGGGTGATGGGAGAGGGTGTTGGGAGAGAGAGAGAGGGTGCTGGGAAGAGAGAGGTTGATGGGAGAGGTTGATGGGAGACGGTGATGGGAGAGGGTGATGAGAGAGAGAGGGTGATGGGAGAGAGAGAGAGAGAGTGATGGGAGAGAGAAAGGGTGATGGGAGACAGACAGAGAGAGAGGGTGATGGGAGAGTGATGGGAGAGAGAGAGGGTGATTGGAGAGAGAGTGATGGGAGAGAGAGAGGGTGTTGAGAGAGAGAGAGACAGAGAGAGAGGGTAATGGGAGAGAGAGAGGGTGATGAGAGAGAGAGTGATGGGAGAGAGAGAGTGATGGGAGAGAGAGAGGGTGATGGGAGAGAGCGAGAGGGTGATGGGAGAGAGAGGGTGATGGGATCGAGAGAGGGTGATGGGAGACAGAGAGAGAGAGAGGGTGATGGGAGAGTGATGGGAGAGAGGGTGATGGGAGAGAGAGTGATGGGAGAGAGAGAGGGTGTTGAGAGAGAGAGAGACAGAGAGAGAGGGTAATGGGAGAGAGAGAGGGTGATGGGAGAGAGAGAGTGATGGGAGAGCGAGAGGGTGATGAGAGAGAGAGAGGGTGATGGGAGAGAGAGAGTGAGGGTGATGGGAGAGGGAGAGGGTGATGGGAGAGGGTGATGGGAGAGAGAGACGGTGATGGGGGAGAGAGAGGGTGTTGGGAGAGAGAGAGACAGAGAGAGATAGAGGGTGATGGGAGAGAGAGAGTGATGGAAGAGAGAGAGAGGGTGATGGGAGAGAGAGAGTGATGGGAGAGAGAGAGGGTGATGGGAGAGAGAGAGACAGAGAGAGAGAGAGGGTGATGGGAGAGAGAGAGGGTGATGGGAGAGAGAGAGGGTGATGGGCGAGAGAGAGGGTGATGGGCGAGAGAGAGGGTGATGGGCGAGAGAGAGGGTGGTGGGCGAGAGAGAGGGTGATGGGCGAGAGAGAGGGTGATGGGCGAGAGAGAGGGTGATGGGCGAGAGAGAGGGTGATGGGCGAGAGAGAGGGTGATGGGCGAGAGAGAGGGGGATGGGCGAGAGAGAGGGTGATGGGCGAGAGAGAGGGTGATGGGCGAGAGAGAGGGTGATGGGAGAGAGAGAGGGTGATGGGAGAGAGAGAGGGTGATGGGAGAGAGAGAGGGTGATGGGAGAGAGAGAGGGTGATGGGAGAGAGAGAGGGTGATGGGAGAGAGAGAGGGTGATGGGAGAGAGAGAGGGTGATGGGAGAGAGAGAGGGTGATGGGAGAGAGAGAGAGGGTGATGGGAGAGAGAGAGGGTGATGGGAGAGAGAGAGGGTGATGGGAGAGAGAGAGGGTGATGGGAGAGAGAGAGGGTGATGGGAGAGAGAGAGGGTGATGGGAGAGAAAGAGAGAGAGAGAGAGAGGGTGATGGGAGAGAGGGAGAAAGAGAGAGAGAGGGTGATGGGAGAGAGAGAGAGAGAGTGATGGGAGAGAGAGAGGGTGATGAGAGAGAGAGAGGGTGATGGGAGAGAGAGAGGGGCTGGGCAGAGAGAGAGAGAGGGTGATGGGAGAGGGAGAGGGTGATGGGAGAGGGTGATGGGAGAGAGAGAGAGTGATGGGAGAGAGGGTGATGGGAGAGAGAGAGAGGGTGGTGAGAGAGAGAGAGACAGAGAGAGATAGAGGGTGATGGGAGAGAGAGAGGGTGATGGGAGAGAGAGACGGTGATGGGGGAGAGAGAGGGTGTTGGGAGAGAGAGAGACAGAGAGAGATAGAGGGTGATGGGAGAGAGAGAGGGTGATGGGAGAGAGAGAGAGGGTGATGGGAGAGAGAGAGAGTGATGGGAGAGAGAGAGGGTGATGGGAGAGAGAGAGACAGAGAGAGATAGAGGGTGATGGGAGAGAGAGAGGGTGATGGGAGAGAGAGAGGGTGATGGGAGAGAGAGAGGGTGATGGGAGAGAGAGAGGGTGATGGGCGAGAGAGAGGGTGATGGGCGAGAGAGAGGGTGATGGGCGAGAGAGAGGGTGATGGGCGAGAGAGAGGGTGATGGGCGAGAGAGAGGGTGATGGGCGAGAGAGAGGGTGATGGGCGAGAGAGAGGGTGATGGGCGAGAGAGAGGGTGATGGGCGAGAGAGAGGGTGATGGGCGAGAGAGAGTGTGATGGGAGAGAGAGAGTGTGATGGGAGAGAGAGAGGGTGACGGGAGAGAGAGAGGGTGATGGGAGAGAGAGAGGGTGATGGGAGAGAGAGAGGGTGATGGGAGAGAGAGAGGGTGATGCGAGAGAGAGAGGGTGATGGGAGAGAGAGAGGGTGATGGGAGAGAGAGAGGGTGATGGGAGAGAGAGAGGGTGATGGGAGAGAGAGAGGGTGATGGGAGAGAGAGAGGGTGATGGGAGAGAGAGAGGGTGATGGGAGAGAGGGTGATGGGAGAGAGAGGGTGATGAGAGAGAGAGAGGGTGATGGGAGAGAGAGAGGGTGATGGGAGAGAGAGAGGGTGTTGGGAGAGAGAGAGGGTGTTGGGAGAGGGAGAGACAGAGAGAGAGAGAGTGATGGGAGAGAGACAGAGAGATTGATGGGAGAGAGAGAGGGTGAAGGGAGAGAGAGAGGGTGAAGGGAGAGAGAGAGGGTGATGGGAGAGAGAGAGGGTGATGGAAGAGAGAGTGATGGGAGAGCGAGAGGGTGATGAGAGAGAGAGAGGGTGATGGGAGAGAGAGAGTGAGGGTGATGGGAGAGGGAGAGGGTGATGGGAGAGGGTGATGGGAGAGAGAGACGGTGATGGGGGAGAGAGAGGGTGTTGGGAGAGAGAGAGACAGAGAGAGATAGAGGGTGATGGGAGAGAGAGAGTGATGGAAGAGAGAGAGAGGGTGATGGGAGAGAGAGAGTGATGGGAGAGAGAGAGGGTGATGGGAGAGAGAGAGACAGAGAGAGAGAGAGGGTGATGGGAGAGAGAGAGGGTGATGGGAGAGAGAGAGGGTGATGGGAGAGAGAGAGGGTGATGGGAGAGAGAGAGGGTGATGGGAGAGAGAGAGGGTGATGGGCGAGAGAGAGGGTGATGGGCGAGAGAGAGGGTGATGGGCGAGAGAGAGGGTGATGGGCGAGAGAGAGGGTGATGGGCGAGAGAGAGGGTGATGGGCGAGAGAGAGGGTGATGGGCGAGAGAGAGGGTGATGGGCGAGAGAGAGGGTGATGGGCGAGAGAGAGGGTGATGGGCGAGAGAGAGGGTGATGGGAGAGAGAGAGAGAGGGTGATGGGAGAGAGGGTGATGGGAGAGAGAGAGGGTGATGGGAGAGAGAGAGGGTGATGGGAGAGAGAGAGGGTGATGGGAGAGAGAGAGGGTGATGGGAGAGAGAGAGAGGGTGATGGGAGAGAGAGAGGGTGATGGGAGAGAGAGAGGGTGATGGGAGAGAGAGAGGGTGATGGGAGAGAGAGAGGGTGATGGGAGAGAGAGAGGGTGATGGGAGAGAGAGGGTGATGGGAGAGAGAGGGTGATGGGAGAGAAAGAGAGAGAGAGAGAGAGGGTGATGGGAGAGAGGGAGAAAGAGAGAGAGAGGGTGATGGGAGAGAGAGAGAGAGAGAGTGATGGGAGAGAGAGAGGGTGATGAGAGAGAGAGAGGGTGATGGGAGAGAGAGAGGGGCTGGGCAGAGAGAGAGAGAGGGTGATGGGAGAGGGAGAGGGTGATGGGAGAGGGTGATGGGAGAGAGAGAGAGTGATGGGAGAGAGGGTGATGGGAGAGAGAGAGAGGGTGGTGAGAGAGAGAGAGACAGAGAGAGATAGAGGGTGATGGGAGAGAGAGAGGGTGATGGGAGAGAGAGACGGTGATGGGGGAGAGAGAGGGTGTTGGGAGAGAGAGAGACAGAGAGAGATAGAGGGTGATGGGAGAGAGAGAGGGTGATGGGAGAGAGAGAGAGGGTGATGGGAGAGAGAGAGAGTGATGGGAGAGAGAGAGGGTGATGGGAGAGAGAGAGACAGAGAGAGATAGAGGGTGATGGGAGAGAGAGAGGGTGATGGGAGAGAGAGAGGGTGATGGGAGAGAGAGAGGGTGATGGGAGAGAGAGAGGGTGATGGGCGAGAGAGAGGGTGATGGGCGAGAGAGAGGGTGATGGGCGAGAGAGAGGGTGATGGGCGAGAGAGAGGGTGATGGGCGAGAGAGAGGGTGATGGGCGAGAGAGAGGGTGATGGGCGAGAGAGAGGGTGATGGGCGAGAGAGAGGGTGATGGGCGAGAGAGAGGGTGATGGGAGAGAGAGAGTGTGATGGGAGAGAGAGAGGGTGATGGGAGAGAGAGAGGGTGATGGGAGAGAGAGAGGGTGATGGGAGAGAGAGAGGGTGATGGGAGAGAGAGAGGGTGATGGGAGAGAGAGAGGGTGATGCGAGAGAGAGAGGGTGATGGGAGAGAGAGAGGGTGATGGGAGAGAGAGAGGGTGATGGGAGAGAGAGAGGGTGATGGGAGAGAGAGAGGGTGATGGGAGAGAGAGAGGGTGATGGGAGAGAGAGAGGGTGATGGGAGAGAGGGTGATGGGAGAGAGAGGGTGATGAGAGAGAGAGAGGGTGATGGGAGAGAGAGAGGGTGATGGGAGAGAGAGAGGGTGATGGGAGAGAGAGAGGGTGTTGGGAGAGGGAGAGACAGAGAGAGAGAGAGTGATGGGAGAGAGAGAGAGAGATTGATGGGAGAGAGAGAGGGTGAAGGGAGAGAGAGAGGGTGAAGGGAGAGAGAGAGGGTGAAGGGAGAGAGAGAGAGTGATGGGAGAGAGAGAGAGTGATGGGAGAGAGAGAGAGTGATGGGAGAGAGAGAGGGTGATGGGAGAGAGAGAGGGTGATGGGAGAGAGAGAGGGTGATGGGAGAGAGAGAGGGTGATGGGAGAGAGAGGGTGATGAGAGAGAGAGAGGGTGATGGGAGAGAGAGAGGGGCTGGGCAGAGAGAGAGATGGGAGAGAGAGAGGGGGTGATAGGAGAGAGAGAGAGAGAAAGGGATGGGAGAGAGAGAATGATGGGAGAGAGAGAGGGTGATGGGAGAGGGTGATGGGAGAGGGAGAGAGGGTGCAGGGCAGAGAGAGGTTGGTGGGAGAGGGAGATGGGAGAGGGTGATGTGAGAGAGAGAGGGTGATGGGAGAGAGTGAGAGAGGGTGCTGGGCAGAGAGAGGTTGATGGGAGAGGGAGAGGGTGATGGGAGAGGGTGAGGGTGATGGGAGAGGGTGATGGGTGGTGGGAGAGAGAGAGGGTGGTGAGAGAGAGAGAGAGGGTGAAGGGAGAGAGAGAGGGTGAAGGGAGAGAGAGAGGGTGAAGGGAGAGAGAGAGGGTGATGGGAGAGAGAGAGGTGATGGGAGAGAGAGAGGGTGTTGGGAGAGAGAGAGGGTGATGGGAGAGAGAGAGAGAGACAGAGAGAGAGAGAGCGTGATGGGAGAGAGAGGGTGTTGGGAGAGAGGGAGGGTGACGGGAGAGAGGGAGGGTGATGGGAGAGAGAGAGAGGGTGATGGGAGAGAGAGAGGGTGTTGGGAGAGAGAGAGACAGAGACAGAGACAGAGAGGGTGATGGGAGAGAGAGGGGGTGATGGGAGAGAGAGAGAGAGTGGTGGGAGAGAGAGGGGGTGCTGGGGGAGAGAGAGAGAGAGAGAGTGATTGGAGAGAGAGTGGGTGCTGGGAGATAGAGCGAGAGGGAGATTGAAGAGAGAGAGAGAGGGTGATGGGCGAGAGAGAGAGGGTGATAGGAGAGGGAGCGGGCGATGGGAGAGAGGGTGAAGGGAGAGAGAGAGGGTGATGGGAGAGAGAGAGAGAGGGGCTGGGCAGAGAGAGAGGGTGATGAGAGAGAGAGGGTGATGGGAGAGGGAGAGGGTGATGGGAGAGGGAGAGGGTGGTGGGAGAGGGAGCGGGCGATGGGAGAGGGAGAGGGTGATGGGAGAGGGAGAGGGTGGTGGGAGAGGGAGAGGGTGTTGGGAGAGGGAGAGGGTGTTGGGAGAGAGAGAGAGGGTGTTGGGAGAGAGAGAGAGGGTGTTGGGAGAGAGAGAGGGTGTTGGGAGAGAGAGAGGGTGATGGGAGAGAGAGAGAGAGGGGCTGGGCAGAGAGAGAGGGTGATGAGAGAGAGAGAGGGTGATGGGAGAGAGAGAGAGAGAGTGGTGGGAGAGAGAGGGGGGTGCTGGGGGAGGGAGAGAGAGTGATTGGAGAGAGAGTGGGTGCTGGGAGATAGAGCGAGAGGGAGATTGAAGAGAGAGAGAGGGTGATAGGAGAGAGAGAGGGTGTTGGGAGAGAGAGAGGGTGATGGGAGAGAGAGAGGGTGATGGGAGAGAGAGAGGGTGATGGGAGAGAGAGAGGGTGATGGGAGAGAGAGAGGGTGATGGAAGAGAGAGAGAGAGAGAGTGATGGGGGAGAGAGAGAGAGAGAGAGGGTGATGGGAGAGAGAGAGGGTGATGGGAGAGAGAGAGGGTGATGGAAGAGAGAGAGAGAGAGTGATGGGGGAGAGAGAGAGAGAGAGGGTGATGGGAGAGAGAGAGGGTGATGGGAGAGAGAGAGGGTGATGGGAGAGAGAGAGGGTGATGGAAGAGAGAGAGCGAGAGTGATGGGGGAGAGAGAGAGAGAGAGAGGGTGATGGGAGAGAGAGAGGATGATGAGAGAGAGAGAGAGGGTGGGGAAGGGCTAAGGGTGGGGAAGGGCGAGGAAGGGAAGGGTGAGGGGGAAGGGTGAAGGGGGGAAGGGCGAGGGGAGAAGGGCGAGGGGGGTAGGGCGAGGGGGGAGGGCGAGGGGGGAGGGCGAGGGGGGGAGGGCGAGGGGGGGAGGGCGAGGGGGAGGGCGAGGGGGGAAGGGCGAGGGGGGAAGGGCGAGGGGGGAAGGGCGAGGGGGGAAGGGCGAGGGGGGAAGGGCGAGGGGGGAAGGGCGAGGGGGGAAGGGCGAGGGGGGGAAGGGCGAGGGGGGAAGGGCGAGGGGGGAAGGGCGAGGGGGGAAGGGCGAGGGGGGAAGGGCGATGGGGGAAGGGCGATGGGGGAAGGGCGATGGGGGAAGGGCGAGGGGGGAAGGGCGAGGGGGGAAGGGCGAGGGGGGAAGGGTGAAGGGGGGAAGGGCGAGGGGAGAAGGGCGAGGGGGGTAGGGCGAGGGGGGAGGGCGAGGGGGGGAGGGCGAGGGGGGGAGGGCGAGGGGGAGGGCGAGGGGGGAAGGGCGAGGGGGGAAGGGCGAGGGGGGAAGGGCGAGGGGGGAAGGGCGAGGGGGAAGGGCGAGGGGGGAAGGGCGAGGGGGGAAGGGCGAGGGGGGAAGGGCGAGGGGGGAAGGGCGAGGGGGGAAGGGCGATGGGGGAAGGGCGATGGGGGAAGGGCGATGGGGGAAGGGCGAGGGGGGAAGGGCGAGGGGGGAAGGGCGAGGGGGGAAGGGCGAGGGGGGAAGGGCGAGGGGGGAAGGGCGAGGGGGAAGGGCGAGGGGGAAGGGCGAGGGGGAAGGGCGAGGGGGGAAGGGCGAGGGGGGAAGGGCGAGGGGGGAAGGGCGAGGGGGGAAGGGCGAGGGGGGAAGGGCGAGGGGGGAAGGGCGAGGGGGGAAGGGCGAGGGGGGAAGGGCGAGGGGGGAAGGGCGAGGGGGGAAGGGCGAGGGGGAGGGCGAGGGGGAGGGCGAGGGGGAGGGCGAGGGGGAGGGCGAGGGGGAGGGCGAGGGGGAGGGCGAGGGGGAGGGCGAGGGGGAGGGGGAGGGGGAGGGCGAGGGGGAGGGCGAGGGCGAGGGCGAGGGGGAGGGCGAGGGGGAGGGCGAGGGGGAGGGCGAGGCGGAGGGCGAGGGGGGAGGTCGAGGGGGAGGACGAGGGGGAGGACTAGGGGAGGACAAGGGGGAGGACGAGGGGAGGACGAGGGGGGAGGGCGAGGGGGGGAGGGCGAGGGGGGGAAGGGCGAGGGGGGAAGGGCGAGGGTGGGAAGGGCGAGGGGGGGAAGGGCGAGGGGGGAAGGGCGAGGGGGGGAAGGGCGCGGGGGAGGGCGGGGGGGGAAGGGCGAGGGCGGGCGGGATGGGCGAGGGGGGAAGGGTGAGGGGGGGAAGGGCAAGGGGGAAGGGCGAGGGTGAAGGGCGAGGGCGGGAGGGAGGGGGAAGGGCGGGAGGGAAGGGCGAGGGCGGGGGGAAGGGCGAGGGGGGGAAGGGCGAGGGGGGGAAGGGCGAGGGGGGGAAGGGCGAGGGGGGGAAGGGCGAGGGGGGGAAGGGCGAGGGGGGAAGGGCGAGGGGGGAAGGGCGAGGGGGGAAGGGCGAGGGGGGGAAGGGCGAGGGGGGGAAGGGCGAGGGGGGGAAAGGCGAGGGGGGGGAAGGGCGAGGGGGGGGAAGGGCGAGGGGGGAAGGGCGAGGGGGGAAGGGCGAGGGGGGAAGGGCGAGGGGGGAAGGGCGAGGGGGGAAGGGCGAGGGGGGAAGGGCGAGGGGGAAGGGCGAAGGGCGGGAGGGAGGGGGAAGGGCGGGAGGGAGGGGGAAGGGCGGGAGGGAAGGGCGAGGGCGGGAAGGGCGAGGGGGGGAAGGGCGAGGGGGGGAAGGGCGAGGGGGGGAAGGGCGAGGGGGGGAAGGGCGAGGGGGAGAAGGGCGAGGGGGGGAAGGGCGAGAGGGGAAGGGCGAGGGGGGAAGGGCGAGGGGGGGAAGGGCGAGGGGGGGGAAGGGCGAGGGGGGGAAGGGCGAGGGGGGAAGGGCGAGGGGGGAAGGGCGAGGGGGGAAGGGCGAGGGGGGAAGGGCGAGGGGGGAAGGGCGAGGGGGGAAGGGCGAGGGGGGAAGGGCGAGGGGGGAAGGGCGAGGGGGGAAGGGCGAGGGGGGAAGGGCGAGGGGGGAAGGGCGAGGGGGGAAGGGCGAGGGGGGAAGGGCGAGGGGGGAAGGGCGAGGGGGGAAGGGCGAGGGGGGAAGGGCGAGGGGGGAAGGGCGAGGGGGGAAGGGCGAGGGGGGGAAGGGCGAGGGGGGGAAGGGCCAGGGGGGAAGGGCCAGGGGGGAAGAGCCAGGGGGAAGGGCCAGGGGGGAAGGGCCAGGGGGGAAGGGCGAGGGGGGAAGGGCGAGGGGGGAAGGGCGAGGGGGGAAGGGCGAGGGGGGGGGAAGGGCGAGGGGGGGGGAAGGGCGAGGGGGGGGAAGGGCGAGGGGGGGGAAGGGCGAGGGGGGGGAAGGGCGAGGGGGGGGAAGGGCGAGGGGGGGGAAGGGCGAGGGGGGGAAGGGCGAGGGGGGAAGGGCGAGGGGGGGAAGGGCGAGGGGGGAAGGGCGAGGGGGGAAGGGCGAGGGGGGAAGGGCGAGGGGGGATGGGCGAGGGGGGAAGGGCGAGGGGGAAGGGCGAGGGGGGAAGGGCGAGGGGGGAAGGGCGAGGGGGAAGGGCGAGGGGGAAGGGCGAGGGGGGAAGGGCGAGGGGGTAAGGGCGAGGGGGGGAAGGGCGAGGGGGGAAGGGCGAGGGGGGAAGGGCGAGGGGGAAAGGGCGAGGGGGAAAGGGCGAGGGGGAAAGGGCGAGGGGGAGGGCGAGGGGGAGGGCGAGGGGGAGGGCGAGGGGGAGGGCGAGGGGGAGGGGGAGGGCGAGGGGGAGGACGAGGGGGAGGACGAGGGGGGGATGAGGGGGGGGCAAGGGGGTAGGGCGAGGGGGGGAGGGCGAGGGGGGAGGGCGAGGGGGGAAGGGCGAGGGGGGAAGGGCGAGGGGGGAAGGGCGCGGGGGGAAGGGCGCGGGGAGGGCGGGGGGGAAGGGGGAGGGCGGGGGGAAGGGCGACGGGGGAAGGGCGAGGGGGGGAAGGGCGAGGGGGGGGAAGGGCGAGGGGAAGGGCGAGGGGGAAGGGCGAGGGCGGGAGGGAGGGGGAAGGGCGGGAGGGAAGGGCGAGGGCGGGGGGAAAGGCGAGGGGGGGAAGGGCGAGGGGGGGAAGGGCGAGGGCGGGGGGGATGGCGAGGGGAGAACGGCGAGGGGGGAAGGGCGAGGGGGGAAGGGCGAGGGGGGAAGGGAGAGGGTGGAGGGAGAGGGTGATGGGAGAGGGTGATGGGAGAGAGAGAGGGTGATGGGAGAGAGAGAGAGAGGGTGGAGGGAGAGGGTGGAGAGAGAGGGTGATGGGAGAGAGAGAGAGAGGGTGATGGGAGAGAGAGAGGGTGATGGGAGAGAGAGAGGGTGATGGGAGAGGGAGAGGGTGATGGGAGAGAGAGAGGGTGATGGGAGAGAGGGTGATGGGAGAGAGAGAGGGTGGTGAGAGAGGGAGAGGGTGATGGGCGAGAGAGAGGGTGATGGGCGAGAGAGAGGGTGATGGGCGAGAGAGAGGGTGATGGGCGAGAGAGAGGGTGATGGGCGAGAGAGAGGGTGATGGGCGAGAGAGAGGGCGATGGGCGAGAGAGGGGCGATGGGCGAGAGAGAGGGTGATGGGCGAGAGAGAGGGTGATGGGCGAGAGAGAGGGTGATGGGCGAGAGAGAGGGTGATGGGCGAGAGAGAGGGTGATGGGCGAGAGAGAGGGTGATGGGCGAGAGAGAGGGTGATGGGCGAGAGAGAGGGTGATGGGCGAGAGAGAGGGTGATGGGCGAGAGAGAGGGTGATGGGCGAGAGAGAGGGTGATGGGCGAGAGAGAGGGTGATGGGAGAGAGAGAGGGTGATGGGAGAGAGAGAGGGTGATGGGAGAGAGAGGGTGATGGGAGAGAGAGAGGGTGATGGGAGAGAGAGAGAGGGTGATGGGGGAGAGAGAGGGTGTTGGGAGAGAGAGAGGGTGATGGGAGAGAGAGAGGGTGATGGGAGAGAGAGAGAGGGTGATGGGGGAGAGAGAGGGTGTTGGGCGAGAGAGAGGGTGATGGGCGAGAGAGAGGGTGATGGGCGAGAGAGAGGGTGATGGGAGAGGGAGAGGGTGATGGGAGAGAGAGAGGGTGATGGGAGAGAGGGTGATGGGAGAGAGAGAGGGTGGTGAGAGAGGGAGAGGGTGATGGGCGAGAGAGAGGGTGATGGGCGAGAGAGAGGGTGATGGGCGAGAGAGAGGGTGATGGGCGAGAGAGAGGGTGATGGGCGAGAGAGAGGGTGATGGGCGAGAGAGGGCGATGGGCGAGAGAGAGGGTGATGGGCGAGAGAGAGGGTGATGGGCGAGAGAGAGGGTGATGGGCGAGAGAGAGGGTGATGGGCGAGAGAGAGGGTGATGGGCGAGAGAGAGGGTGATGGGCGAGAGAGAGGGTGATGGGCGAGAGAGAGGGTGATGGGCGAGAGAGAGGGTGATGGGCGAGAGAGAGGGTGATGGGCGAGAGAGAGGGTGATGGGCGAGAGAGAGGGTGATGGGCGAGAGAGAGGGTGATGGGAGAGAGAGAGGGTGATGGGAGAGAGAGAGGGTGATGGGAGAGAGAGAGGGTGATGGGAGAGAGAGGGTGATGGGAGAGAGAGAGGGTGATGGGAGAGAGAGAGAGGGTGATGGGGGAGAGAGAGGGTGTTGGGAGAGAGAGAGGGTGATGGGAGAGAGAGAGGGGGATGGGAGAGAGAGAGAGGGTGATGGGGGAGAGAGAGGGTGTTGGGAGAGAGAGAGGGTGATGGGAGAGAGAGAGGGTGATGGGAGAGAGAGAGGGTGATGGGCGAGAGAGAGGGTGATGGGCGAGAGAGGGTGATGGGCGAGAGAGAGGGTGATGGGCGAGAGAGAGGGTGATGGGCGAGAGAGAGGGTGATGGGCAAGAGAGAGGGTGATGGGCGAGAGAGAGGGTGATGGGAGAGAGAGAGGGTGATGGGAGAGAGAGAGGGTGATGGGGGAGAGAGAGGGTGATGGGAGAGAGAGGGTGATGGGAGAGAGAGGGTGATGGGAGAGAGAGGGTGATGGGAGAGAGAGGGTGATGGGAGAGAGAGGGTGATGGGAGAGAGAGAGGGTGATGGGAGAGAGAGAGAGGGTGATGGGAGAGAGAGGGTGTTGGGAGAGAGAGGGTGTTGGGAGAGAGTGAGGGTGATGGGAGAGAGAGAGGGTGATGGGAGAGAGAGAGAGAGGGTGATGGTGGAGAGAGAGGGTGTTGGTAGAGAGAGAGGGTGATGGGAGAGAGAGAAGGTGATGGGAGAGAGAGAGGGTGATGGGAGAGAGAGAGGGTGATGGGAGAGAGAGAGGGTGATGGGAGAGAGAGAGGGTGATGGGAGATAGAGAGAGGGTGATGGGAGAGAGAGAGAATGATGGGAGAGGGTGATGGGAGAGAGAGAGAGGGTGCTGGGCAGAGAGAGGTTGATGGGAGAGGGAGAGGATGATGGGAGAGAGGGTGATGGGAGAGAGAGAGGGTGAAGGGAGAGAGAGAGGGTGATGGGAGAGAGAGAGGGTGTTGGGAGAGAGAGAGACAGAGAGAGAGAGAGAGTGATGGGAGAGGGAGAGTGTGATGATAGAGAGAGAGAGGGAGAGAGAGAGACAGAGAGAGAGAGAGTGATGGGAGAGAGAGGGTGATGAGAGAGAGAGAGAGAGAGAGAGAGAGGGTGATGGGAGATAGAGAGGGGCTGGGCAGACAGAGAGAGAGGGGGTGATAGGAGAGAGAGAGAGAGAGAAAGTGATGGGAGAGAGAGAATGATGGGAGAGAGAGAGGGTGATGGGAGAGGGTGATGGGAGAGAGAGAGAGGGTGCTGGGAAGAGAGAGTTTGATGGGAGAGGTTGATGGGAGACGGTGATGGGAGAGGGTGATGAGAGAGAGAGAGAGGGTGATGGGAGAGAGAGAGAGAGAGTGATGGGAGAGAGAAAGGGTGATGGGAGAGAGACAGAGAGAGGGTGATGGGAAAGAGAGAGGGTGATGAGAGAGAGAGTGATGGGAGAGAGAGAGTGATGGGAGAGAGAGAGGGTGATGGGAGAGAGCGAGAGGGTGATGGGAGAGAGAGGGTGATGGGAGCGAGAGAGGGTGATGGGAGACAGAGAGAGAGAGAGGGTGATGGGAGAGTGATGGCAGAGAGAGAGGGTGATGGGAGAGAGAGTGATGGGAGAGAGAGAGGGTGTTGAGAGAGAGAGAGACAGAGAGAGAGGGTAATGGGAGAGAGAGAGGGTGATGGGAGAGAGAGAGTGATGGGAGAGCGAGAGGGTGATGGGAGAGAGAGAGTGATGGGAGAGAGAGAGAGTGAGAGAGGGTGATGGGAGAGAGGGAGACAGAGAGAGAGAGGGTGATGGGAGAGAGAGAGAGAGTGATGGGAGAGAGAGAGGGGTGATGAGAGAGAGAGAGGGTGATGGGAGAGAGAGAGGGTGATGGGAGAGAGAGAGGGGCTGGGCAGAGAGAGAGAGAGGGTGATGGGAGAGGGAGAGGGTGATGGGAGAGGGTGATGGGAGAGAGAGAGGGTGATGGGAGAGAGGGTGATGGGAGAGAGAGAGGGTGGTGAGAGAGAGAGAGACAGAGAGAGATAGAGGATGATGGGGAGAGAGAGAGGGTGATGGGAGAGAGAGACGGTGATGGGGGAGAGAGAGGGTGATGGGAGAGAGAGAGAGTGATGGGAGAGAGAGAGGGTGATGGGAGAGAGAGAGGGTGATGGGAGAGAGAGAGGGTGATGGGAGAGAGAGAGGGTGATGGGAGAGAGAGAGGGTGATGGGCGAGAGAGAGGGTGATGGGCGAGAGAGAGGGTGATGGGCGAGAGAGAGGGTGATGGGCGAGAGAGAGGGTGATGGGCGAGAGAGAGGGTGATGGGCGAGAGAGAGGTGATGGGCGAGAGAGAGGGTGATGGGCGAGAGAGAGGGTGATGGGCGAGAGAGAGGGAGAGAGGGTGATGGGAGAGAGAGAGGGCGATGGGAGAGAGAGAGGGTGATGGGAGAGAGAGAGGGTGATGGGAGAGAGGGTGATGGGAGAGAGAGAGGGTGATGGGAGAGAGAGAGGGTGATGGGAGAGAGAGGGTGATGAGAGAGAGAGAGGGTGATGGGAGAGAGAGAGGGTGATGGGAGAGAGAGAGGGTGATGGGAGAGAGAGAGGGGCTGGGCAGAGAGAGAGATGGGAGAGAGAGAGGGGGTGATAGGAGAGAGAGAGAGAGAAAGGGATGGGAGAGAGAGAATGATGGGAGAGAGAGAGGGTGATGGGAGAGGGTGATGGGAGAGGGAGAGAGGGTGCAGGGCAGAGAGAGGTTGGTGGGAGAGGGAGAGGGTGATGGGAGAGGGTGATGTGAGAGAGAGAGGGTGATGGGAGAGAGTGAGAGAGGGTGCTGGGCAGAGAGAGGTTGATGGGAGAGGGAGAGGGTGATGGGAGAGGGAGAGGGTGATGGGAGAGGGAGAGTGTGATGGGAGAGGGTGATGGGTGGTGGGAGAGAGAGAGGGTGGTGAGAGAGAGAGAGAGGGTGGTGGGAGAGGGAGCGGGCGATGGGAGAGAGAGAGGGTGAAGGGAGAGAGAGAGGGTGAAGGGAGAGAGAGAGGGTGAAGGGAGAGAGAGAGGGTGATCGGAGAGAGAGAGGTGATGGGAGAGAGAGAGGGTGTTGGGAGAGAGAGAGAGAGAGAGAGAGAGAGAGAGAGAGAGAGAGAGAGAGAGCGTGATGGGAGAGAGAGGGTGTTGGGAGAGAGGGAGGGTGATGGGAGAGAGAGGGAGGGTGATGGGAGAGAGAGAGGGTGATGGGAGAGAGAGAGGGTGTTGGGAGAGAGAGAGACAGAGACAGAGACAGAGAGAGAGAGAGGGTGATGGGAGAGAGAGGGGGTGATGGGGGAGAGAGAGAGAGAGAGAGTGATTAGAGAGAGAGTGGGTGCTGGGAGATAGAGCGAGAGGGAGATTGAAGAGAGAGAGAGAGGGTGATGGGCGAGAGAGAGAGGGTGATAGGAGAGAGAGAGGGTGATGGGAGAGAGAGAGGGTGGTGGGAGAGGGAGCGGGCTATGGGAGAGAGAGAGGGTGAAGGGAGAGAGAGAGGGTGAAGGGAGAGAGAGAGAGAGGGGCTGGGCAGAGAGAGAGGGTGATGAGAGAGAGAGGGTGATGGGAGAGGGAGAGGGTGATGGGAGAGGGAGAGGGTGGTGGGAGAGGGAGAGGGTGGTGGGAGAGGGAGCGGGCGATGGGAGAGAGAGAGGGTGAAGGGAGAGAGAGAGGGTGAAGGGAGAGAGAGAGGATGATGGGAGAGAGAGAGAGAGAGAGGGGCTGGGCAGAGAGAGAGGGTGATGAGAGAGAGAGGGTGATGGGAGAGGGAGAGGGTGATGGGAGAGGGAGAGGGTGGTGGGAGAGGGAGAGGGTGGTGGGAGAGGGAGAGGGTGATGGGAGAGGGAGAGGGTGATGGGAGAGGGAGAGGGTGTTGGGAGAGGGAGAGGGTGTTGGGAGAGGGAGAGGGTGTTGGGAGAGGGAGAGGGTGTTGGGAGAGAGAGAGGGTGTTGGGAGAGAGAGAGGGTGTTGGGAGAGAGAGAGGGTGTTGGGAGAGAGAGAGAGACAGACAGAGAGAGAGAGAGTGTGATGGGAGAGGGAGAGGGTGATGGTTGAGAGAGAGGGAGAGAGAGAGACAGAGAGAGAGAGTGATGGGAGAGAGAGGGTGATGAGAGAGAGAGAGAGAGAGGGTGATGGGAGAGAGAGAGGGGCTGGGCAGACAGAGAGAGGGGGTGATAGGAGAGAGAGAGAGAGAGAGAGAGAAAGTGATGGGAGAGAGAGAATGATGGGAGAGAGAGAGGGTGATGGGAGAGGGTGATGGGAGAGAGAGAGAGGTGCTGGGAAGAGAGAGGTTGATGGGAGAGGTTGATGGGAGACGGTGATGGGAGAGGGTGATGAGAGAGAGAGGGTGATGGGAGAGAGAGAGAGAGAGTGATGGGAGAGAGAAAGGGTGATGGGAGAGAGACAGAGAGAGAGGGTGATGGGAGAGTGATGGGAGAGAGAGAGGGTGATTGGAGAGAGAGTGATGGGAGAGAGAGAGGGTGTTGAGAGCGAGAGAGACAGAGAGAGAGGGTAATGGGAGAGAGAGAGGGTGATGAGAGAGAGAGTGATGGGAGAGAGAGAGTGATGGGAGAGAGAGAGGGTGATGGGAGAGAGGGAGAGGGTGATGGGAGAGAGAGGGTGATGGGATCGAGAGAGGGTGATGGGAGACAGAGAGAGAGAGAGGGTGATGGGAGAGTGATGGGAGAGAGAGAGGGCGATGGGAGAGAGAGTGATGGGAGAGAGAGAGGGTGTTGAGAGAGAGAGAGACAGAGAGAGAGGGTAATGGGAGAGAGAGAGGGTGATGGAAGAGAGAGAGTGATGGGAGAGCGAGAGGGTGATGAGAGAGAGAGAGGGTGATGGGAGAGAGAGAGTGAGGGTGATGGGAGAGGGAGAGGGTGATGGGAGAGGGTGATGGGAGAGGGAGAGGGTGATGGGAGAGAGGGTGATGGGAGAGAGAGAGGGTGGTGAGAGAGAGACAGAGAGAGATAGAGGGTGATGGGAGAGAGAGAGGGTGATGGGAGAGAGAGACGGTGATGGGGGAGAGAGAGGGTGTTGGGAGAGAGAGAGACAGAGAGAGATAGAGGGTGATGGGAGAGAGAGAGTGATGGGAGAGAGAGAGAGGGTGATGGGAGAGAGAGAGTGATGGGAGAGAGAGAGGGTGATGGGAGAGAGAGAGACAGAGAGAGATAGAGGGTGATGGGAGAGAGAGGGGGTGATGGGAGAGAGAGAGGGTGATGGGAGAGAGAGAGGGTGATGGGAGAGAGAGAGGGTGATGGGAGAGAGAGAGGGTGATGGGCGAGAGAGAGGGTGATGGGCGAGAGAGAGGGTGATGGGCGAGAGAGAGGGTGATGGGCGAGAGAGAGGGTGATGGGCGAGAGAGAGGGTGGTGGGCGAGAGAGAGGGTGATGGGCGAGAGAGAGTGTGATGGGCGAGAGAGAGTGTGATGGGCGAGAGAGAGGGTGATGGGCGAGAGAGAGGGTGATGGGAGAGAGAGAGGGTGATGGGAGAGAGAGAGGGTGATGGGAGAGAGAGAGGGTGATGGGAGAGAGAGAGGGTGATGGGAGAGAGAGAGAGGGTGATGGGAGAGAGAGAGGCTGATGGGAGAGAGAGAGGGTGATGGGAGAGAGAGAGGGTGATGGGAGAGAGAGAGGGTGATGGGAGAGAGAGAGGGTGATGGGAGAGAGAGGGTGATGGGAGAGAGAGGGTGATGGGAGAGAGAGGGTGATGTGAGAGAAAGAGAGAGAGAGAGAGAGGGTGATGGGAGAGAGGGAGAAAGAGAGAGAGAGGGTGATGGGAGAGAGAGAGAGAGAGAGAGTGATGGGAGAGAGAGAGGGTGATGAGAGAGAGAGAGGGTGATGGGAGAGAGAGAGGGGCTGGGCAGAGAGAGAGAGAGGGTGATGGGAGAGGGAGAGGGTGATGGGAGAGGGTGATGGGAGAGAGAGAGAGTGATGGGAGAGAGGGTGATGGGAGAGAGAGAGAGGGGTGGTGAGAGAGAGAGAGACAGAGAGAGATAGAGGGTGATGGGAGAGGGAGAGGGTGATGGGAGAGGGAGAGGGTGATGGGAGAGGGAGAGGGTGATGGGAGAGGGAGAGGGAGATGGGAGAGGGAGAGGGTGATGGGAGAGGGAGAGGGTGATGGGAGAGGGAGAGGGTGTTGTGAGAGGGAGAGGGTGTTGGGAGAGGGAGAGGGTGTTGGGAGAGGGAGAGGGTGTTGGGAGAGGGAGAGGGTGTTGGGAGAGAGAGAGGGTGTTGGGAGAGAGAGAGGGTGTTGGGAGAGAGAGAGAGACAGACAGAGAGAGAGAGAGTGTGATGGGAGAGGGAGAGGGTGATGGGAGAGAGAGAGGGAGAGAGAGAGACAGAGAGAGAGAGTGATGGGAGAGAGAGGGTGATGAGAGAGAGAGAGAGAGAGAGGGTGATGGGAGAGAGAGAGGGGCTGGGCAGACAGAGAGAGGGGGTGATAGGAGAGAGAGAGAGAGAGAGAAAGTGATGGGAGAGAGAGAATGATGGGAGAGAGAGAGGGTGATGGGAGAGGGTGATGGGAGAGAGAGAGAGGGTGCTGGGAAGAGAGAGGTTGATGGGAGAGGTTGATGGGAGACGGTGATGGGAGAGGGTGATGAGAGAGAGAGGGTGATGGGAGAGAGAGAGAGAGAGTGATGGGAGAGAGAAAGGGTGATGGGAGACAGACAGAGAGAGAGGGTGATGGGAGAGTGATGGGAGAGAGAGAGGGTGTTTGGAGAGAGAGTGATGGGAGAGAGAGAGGGTGTTGAGAGAGAGAGAGACAGAGAGAGAGGGTAATGGGAGAGAGAGAGGGTGATGAGAGAGAGAGTGATGGGAGAGAGAGAGTGATGGGAGAGAGAGAGGGTGATGGGAGAGAGCGAGAGGGTGATGGGAGAGAGAGGGGTGATGGGATCGAGAGAGGGTGATGGGAGACAGAGAGAGAGAGAGGGTGATGGGAGAGTGATGGGAGAGAGGGTGATGGGAGAGAGAGTGATGGGAGAGAGAGAGGGTGTTGAGAGAGAGAGAGACAGAGAGAGAGGGTAATGGGAGAGAGAGAGGGTGATGGGAGAGAGAGAGTGATGGGAGAGCGAGAGGGTGATGAGAGAGAGAGAGGGTGATGGGAGAGAGAGAGTGAGGGTGATGGGAGAGGGAGAGGGTGATGGGAGAGGGTGATGGGAGAGAGAGACGGTGATGGGGGAGAGAGAGGGTGTTGGGAGAGAGAGAGAAAGAGAGAGATAGAGGGTGATGGGAGAGAGAGAGTGATGGAAGAGAGAGAGAGGGTGATGGGAGAGAGAGAGGGTGATGGGAGAGAGAGAGACAGAGAGAGAGAGAGGGTGATGGGAGAGAGAGAGGGTGATGGGAGAGAGAGAGGGTGATGGGAGAGAGAGAGGGTGATGGGCGAGGAGAGAGGGTGATGGGCGAGAGAGAGGGTGATGGGCGAGAGAGAGGGTGATGGGCGAGAGAGAGGGTGATGGGCGAGAGAGAGGGTGATGGGCGAGAGAGAGGGTGATGGGCGAGAGAGAGGGTGATGGGCGAGAGAGAGGGTGATGGGCGAGAGAGAGGGTGATGGGCGAGAGAGAGGGTGATGGGCGAGAGAGAGGGTGATGGGCGAGAGAGAGGGTGATGGGCGAGAGAGAGGGTGATGGGCGAGAGAGAGGGTGATGGGAGAGAGAGAGGGTGATGGGAGAGAGAGAGGGTGATGGGAGAGAGAGAGGGTGATGGGAGAGAGAGGGTGATGGGAGAGAGAGAGGGTGATGGGGAGAGAGAGAGGGTGATGGGAGAGAGAGAGGGTGATGGGAGAGAGGAGAGGGTGATGGGAGAGAGAGAGGGTGATGGGAGAGAGAGAGAGGGTGATGGGAGAGAGAGAGAGGGTGATGGGAGAGAGAGAGGGTGATGGGAGAGAGAGAGGGTGATGGGAGAGAGAGAGGGTGATGGGAGAGAGAGGGTGATGGGAGAGAGAGGGTGATGGGAGAGAGAGGGTGATGGGAGAGAGAGGGTGATGGGAGAGAAAGAGAGAGAGAGAGAGAGGGTGATGGGAGAGGGGAGAAAGAGAGAGAGAGGGTGATGGGAGAGAGAGAGAGAGAGTGAGGGGAGAGAGAGAGGGTGATGAAAGAGAGAGAGGGTGATGGGCGGAGAGAGAGGGGCTGGGCAGAGAGAGAGAGAGGGTGATGGGAGAGGGAGAGGGTGATGGGAGAGGGTGATGGGAGAGAGAGAGAGTGATGGGAGAGAGGGTGATGGGAGAGAGAGAGAGGGGTGGTGAGAGAGAGAGAGACAGAGAGAGATAGAGGGTGATGGGAGAGAGAGAGGGTGATGGGAGAGAGAGACGGTGATGGGGGAGAGAGAGGGTGTTGGGAGAGAGAGAGACAGAGAGAGATAGAGGGTGATGGGAGAGAGAGAGGGTGATGGGAGAGAGAGAGAGGGTGATGGGAGAGAGAGAGAGTGATGGGAGAGAGAGAGGGTGATGGGAGAGAGAGAGACAGAGAGAGAGAGAGGGTGATGGGAGAGAGAGAGGGTGATGGGAGAGAGAGAGAGGGTGATGGGAGAGAGAGAGGGTGATGGGCGAGAGAGAGGGTGATGGGCGAGAGAGAGGGTGATGGGCGAGAGAGAGGGTGATGGGCGAGAGAGAGGGTGATGGGGCGAGAGAGAGGGTGATGGGCGAGAGAGAGTGTGATGGGAGAGAGAGAGTGTGATGGGAGAGAGAGAGGGTGATGGGAGAGAGAGAGGGTGATGGGAGAGAGAGAGGGTGATGGGAGAGAGAGAGGGTGATGGGAGAGAGAGAGGGTGATGGGAGAGAGAGAGGGTGATGGGAGAGAGAGAGGGTGATGGGAGAGAGAGAGGGGTGATGGGAGAGAGAGAGGGTGATGGGAGAGAGAGAGAGGGTGATGGGAGAGAGAGAGGGTGATGGGAGAGAGAGAGGGTGATGGGAGAGAGAGAGGGTGATGGGAGAGAGAGAGGGTGATGGGAGAGAGAGAGGGTGATGGGAGAGAGGGTGATGGGAGAGAGAGGGTGATGAGAGAGAGAGAGGGTGATGGGAGAGAGAGAGGGTGATGGGAGAGAGAGAGGGTGATGGGAGAGAGAGAGGGTGTTGGGAGAGGGAGAGACAAGAGAGAGAGAGTGATGGGAGAGAGAGAGAGAGATTGATGGGAGAGAGAGAGGGTGAAGGGAGAGAGAGAGGGTGAAGGGAGAGAGAGAGGGTGAAGGGAGAAAGAGAGAGTGATGGGAGAGAGAGAGAGTGATGGGAGAGAGAGAGGGTGATGGGAGAGAGAGAGGGTGATGGGAGAGAGAGAGGGTGATGGGAGAGAGAGAGGGTGATGGGAGAGGGAGGGTGATGAGAGAGAGAGAGGGTGATGGGAGAGAGAGAGGGGCTGGGCAGAGAGAGAGATGGGAGAGAGAGAGGGGGGTGATAGGAGAGAGAGAGAGAGAAAGGGATGGGAGAGAGAGAATGATGGGAGAGAGAGAGGGTGATGGGAGAGGGTGATGGGAGAGGGAGAGAGGGTGCAGGGCAGAGAGAGGTTGGTGGGAGAGGGAGAGGGTGATGGGAGGAGGGTGATGTGAGAGAGAGAGGGTGATGGGAGAGAGTGAGAGAGGGTGCTGGGCAGAGAGAGGTTGATGGGAGAGGGAGAGGGTGATGGGAGAGGGAGAGGGTGATGGGAGAGGGAGAGGGTGATGGGAGAGGGTGATGGGTGGTGGGAGAGAGAGGGTGGTGAGAGAGAGAGAGAGGGTGAAGGGAGAGAGAGAGGGTGAAGGGAGAGAGAGAGGGTGAAGGGAGAGAGAGAGGGTGATGGGAGAGAGAGAGGTGATGGGAGAGAGAGAGGGTGTTGGGAGAGAGAGAGGGTGATGGGAGAGAGAGAGAGAGACAGAGAGAGAGAGCGTGATGGGAGAGAGAGGGTGTTGGGAGAGAGGGAGGGTGACGGGAGAGAGGGAGGGTGATGGGAGAGAGAGAGAGGGTGATGGGAGAGGGAGAGGGTGTTGGGAGAGAGAGAGAGGGTGTTGGGAGAGAGAGAGGGTGTTGGGAGAGAGAGAGGGTGTTGGGAGAGAGAGAGGGTGATGGGAGAGAGAGAGAGAGGGGCTGGGCAGAGAGAGAGGGTGATGAGAGAGAGAGGGTGATGGGAGAGAGAGAGGGTGATGGGAGAGGGAGAGGGTGATGGGAGAGGGAGAGGGTGATGGGAGAGGGAGAGGGTGATGGGAGAGGGAGAGGGTGGTGGGAGAGGGAGAGGGTGATGGGAGAGGGAGAGGGTGATGGGAGAGGGAGAGGGTGTTGGGAGAGGGAGAGGGTGTTGGGAGAGGGAGAGGGTGTTGGGAGAGAGAGAGAGGGTGTTGGGAGAGAGAGAGGGTGTTGGGAGAGAGAGAGGGTGTTGGGAGAGAGAGAGAGACAGACAGAGGAGAGAGAGAGAGTGATGGGAGAGAGAGGGTGTTGGGAGAGAGGGAGGGTGATGGGAGAGAGGGAGAGTGATGGGAGAGAGAGAGAGAGAGAGGGTGATGGGAGAGAGAGAGGGTGTTGGGAGAGAGAGAGACAGAGACAGAGAGAGAGAGAGGGTGATGGGAGAGAGAGAGGGTGATGGGAGAGAGAGAGAGAGAGAGTGGTGGGAGAGAGAGGGGGGTGCTGGGGGAGGGAGAGAGAGTGATTGGAGAGAGAGTGGGTGCTGGGAGATAGAGCGAGAGGGAGATTGAAGAGAGAGAGAGGGTGATAGGAGAGAGAGAGGGTGTTGGGAGAGAGAGAGGGTGATGGGAGAGAGAGAGGGTGATGGGAGAGAGAGAGGGTGATGGGAGAGAGAGAGGGTGATGGGAGAGAGAGAGGGTGATGGAAGAGAGAGAGAGAGAGAGTGATGGGGGAGAGAGAGAGAGAGAGAGGGTGATGGGAGAGAGAGAGGGTGATGGGAGAGAGAGAGGGTGATGGAAGAGAGAGAGCGAGAGTGATGGGGGAGAGAGAGAGAGAGAGGGTGATGGGAGAGAGAGAGGATGATGGGAGAGAGAGAGGGTGATGGGAGCGAGAGAGAGAGTGATGGGGGAGAGAGAGAGAGAGGGGTGATGGGTGAGAGAGACGGTGATGAGAGAGAGAGAGAGGGTGGGGAAGGGCTAAGGGTGGGGAAGGGCGAGGAAGGGAAGGGTGAGGGGGAAGGGTGAAGGGGGGAAGGGCGAGGGGAGAAGGGCGAGGGGGGTAGGGCGAGGGGGGGAGGGCGAGGGGGAGGGCGAGGGGGGAGGGCGAGGGGGGGAGGGCGAGGGGGGAAGGGCGAGGGGGGGAAGGGCGAGGGGGGAAGGGCGAGGGGGGAAGGGCGAGGGGGGAAGGGCGAGGGGGGAAGGGCGAGGGGGGGAAGGGCGAGGGGGGAAGGGCGAGGGGGGGAAGGGCGAGGGGGGAAGGGCGAGGGGGGAAGGGCGAGGGGGGAAGGGCGATGGGGGAAGGGCGATGGGGGAAGGGCGAGGGGGGGAAGGGCGAGGGGGGTAGGGCGAGGGGGGGCGAGGGGGGAAGGGCGAGGGGGGAAGGGCGAGGGGGAAGGGCGAGGGGGAAGGGCGAGGGGGGGAAGGGCGAGGGGGGAAGGGCGAGGGGGGAAGGGCGAGGGGGAGGGCGAGGGGGAGGACGAGGGGGAGGGCGAGGGGAGAGGGCGAGGGGGAGGGCGAGGGGGAGGCCGAGGGGGAGGGCGAGGGGGAGGGCGAGGGGGAGGGGGAGGGGGGAGGGGGGAGGGGGGAGGGGGAGGGGGAGGGCGAGGGGGGAAGGCGAGGGGGA
>NW_027309231.1:0-45318 GCF_047496885.1 Scyliorhinus torazame | reverse complement strand
CAATGGACAGGCTCCCTCAGGTCAGTAACATTCGCGCCACACAAGTGCCAGGCAATGACCATCTCCAATCAGAGACAATCTAACCCCCCCCCTTGACATTCCGCATTCCCATCGCTGAATCCCCACAATCATCCTGGGGGTTACCATTGATCAGAAACTGAACTGGAACTTCTGGGTGCGGCGATGACCAGCTGAGTCGCACGTTTCGGCAGCTCCCTGTGAAACGGACTTTTGGGCTCTTGATAGGAGCCCCAAACGGCAATTTTAACGGCTGAAAACACCGTGCGGTAAACCAGAAGGGTGTTCCCCCTGGACACGGATGGAAAAAGGAGAGGAAAGTGGCCGGATTGCAGCGGATCCTTTGGAACAACGGCAAGGAAGGCAAGCAGAAACCAAGATGGCGTCGGAAGGTGGCAGTTTCATATGGGGCCCTGAACAACAGGAGTTCTTGAAACGCTGCGTGGAGGAGATAAAAAAGGAAATGAAGAAAGAGCTGTTGGCCCCGATATTACAGGCGATTGAAGGGCTGAAAGAGGAACAAAAGACCCAGGAGCAGGAGCTTCGGGTCGTGAAGGCGAAAGCAGCCGAGAATGAGGACGATATACAGGGCCTGGTGGTGAAGTTGGAGATACAGGAGGCACACCAGGAAACGATCTGTGGAGAGGTTGGAGGCACTGGAAAATAACGCAAGGAGGAACAACTTGAGGATTCTTGGCCTTCCTGAAGGTGTGGAGGGGGCGGGACGTCGGGGCATATGTGAGCACGATGCTGCACTCGTTAATGGGAGTGGAGGCCCCGACGGGTCCGTTGGAGGTGGAGGGAGCATACCGAGTTATGGTGCGAGGATCGAGAGCAGGAGAAGCTCCCAGAGCCATAGTGGTGAGATTTCTCCGTTTTAAGGGTAGAGAAATGGTCCTTAGATGGGCGAAGAAAACTCGGTGTAGTAAATGGGAGAACGCGGTGATCCGCGTCTATCAAGATTGGAGTGCGGACGGTGGCGAGAAGGAGGGCGAGCTTTAATCGGGGCCCAAAGCGGGTACTTCACAAAAAAAAGATAAAGTTTGGAATGCTGCAACCGGCAAGACTGTGGGTCACATATCAAGGGAGGCACCACTACTTTGAGACGGCGGATGAAGCGTGGACTTTTATTGTAGAAGAAAAATTGGAATGATTGGACTACGAAATGAACGTTTGGACAAAGTGGTGGGACGAGTGGGGGGGGGGGGGGGGCGAAGAGGGATTGTATGATTAATCCTGCGGTATGGTAACTTTTCTTTCTCCCACAGGTGGTGATAGGGGGAGGTGGGGAGGAGAGGAGATGGGGCGTTGGCCATGGGAGGCGGGGCCGAGGGAGAGGCGCGGGCTTGGTTCCCGCGCTATGATAATTATGGCGGGAATAGAGAAGCAGGAAGGAGGGGGCGCCGCACGGGGCGAGCCGTGATCTCGGGGGGGGAAGCCGAGGGTCAGCCAGAGTTTGCTGACTTTTGGGAGCAACATGGGGGGAGTAATTACGCTAGCGGGGGGTCTAGCGGGGGGGGGGGGGAGGGGGGAATTACTGGGTTGCTGCTGCTGGGGAAAGGGGGGAGTGGGTACGGGAAAGGATGGGCGGGGGGGGCACCTGTCTGGGAGAAATACAGCTGCGTGGGAACTGGGCGAGAAGCTGGAAAAAGATGATGGCTAACCGGCAAGGGGGGGGGGGGTGGGAAGCCCCCCCAACTCGGCTGATCACGTGGAACATGAGGGGGCTTAACGGGCCGATAAAGAGGGCACGAGTACTCGCACACCTTAAGAAACTTAAAGCAGATGTGGCCATGTTACAGGAAACGCACCTGAAACTGATAGACCAGGTTAGGTTGCGCAAAGGATGGGTAGGGCAGGTGTTCCATTCGGGGCTGGATGCGAAAAACAGGGGGGTGGCTATATATAGTGGGGAAGCGGGTAATGTTCGAGGCAAAGACTATAGTGGCGGATAACGGGGGCAGATACGTGATGGTGAGTGGCAAATTACAGGGAGAGATGGTGGTGTTGGTAAACGTGTATGTCCCGAATTGGGACGATGCCCAATTTTATGAGGCGAATGCTAGGACGCATCCCAGACCTAGAGACCGGAAAGCTGATAATGGGGGGAGACTTTAACACGGTGTTGGAACCAAGGCTGGATAGGTCGAAGTCCAGGACTGGTAGGAGGCCGGCAGCAGCCAAGGTGCTTAAGGATTTTATGGAGCAGATGGGAGGGGTGGACCCGTGGAGATTCAGTAGACCGAGGAGTAAGGAGTTCTCGTTTTTCTCCTTTGTCCATAAAGTCTATTCACGCATAGACTTTTTTGTGTTGGGTAGGGCATTGATCCCGAGGGTGAGGGGAACGGAATATACGGCTATAGCCATTTCGGATCATGCCCCACACTGGGTAGACTTGGAATAGGGGAGGAAACAAGAGGGCGTCCACCCTGGAGAATGGACATGGGACTAATGGCGGATGAGGGGGTGTGCTTAAGGGTGAGGGGATGCATTGAAAAGTACTTGGAACTCAATGACAATGGGGAGGTTCAGGTGGGAGTGGTCTGGGAGGCGTTGAAGGCGGTGGTTAGGGGGGAGCTGATATCAATAAGGACACATAAAGGGAAGCAGGAGAGTAAGGAACGGGAGCGGTTGCTGCAAGAACTTTTGAGGGTGGACAGACAATATGCGGAAGCACCGGAGGAGGGACTGTATAGGGAAAGGCAAAGGCTGCATGTGGAATTTGACTTGCTGACCACAGGCACTGCAGAGGCACAATGGAGGAAGGCGCAGGGTGTACAGTATGAATCTGGAGAGAAGGCGAGCAGATTGCTGGCACACCAATTGAGGAAAAGGGGAGCAGCGAGGGAAATAGGGGGGGTGAGAGACGAAGATGGAGAGACGGAGCGGGGAGCGGAGAGAGTGAATGAAGTGTTTAAGACATTTTATAAAAAATTGGATGAAGCTCAACCCCCGGATGGGAGGGAGAGAATGATGGAGTTTTTTGGATCGGCTGGAAATTCCCAAGGTGGAAGAGCAGGAAAGGATGGGATTGGGAGCACAGATCACGGTAGAAGAAGTGGTGAAAGGAATTAGGAATATGCAGACGGGAAAGGCCCCGGGACCGGACGGATTCCCAGTTGAATTTTACAGAAAATATTTGGACTTGCTCGCCCCGCTACTGACGAGGACCTTTAACGAGGCAAAGGAAAGGGGACAACTGCCCCCGACTATGTCAGAAGCAACGATATCGCTTCTTTTAAAGAAGGAAAAGGATCCGCTACAATGCGGGTACTACAGACCAATCTCCCTCCTCAATGTAGATGCCAAGGTCTTGGCCAAGGTAATGGCAATGAGAATAGAGGAATGTGTCCCGGGGGTGGTTCATGAGGACCAAACTGGGTTTGTGAAGGGGAGACAGCTGAACACGAACATACGGAGGTTGTTAGGGGTAATGATGATGGCCCCACCAGAGGGTGAAACGGAGATAGTAGTGGCGATGGATGCCGAGAAAGCATTTGATAGAGTGGAGTGGGATTATCTGTGGGAGGTGTTGAGGAGATTTGGGTTCGGAGAGGGGTATGTTAGATGGGTGCAGCTGTTGTATAGGGCCCCAGTGGCGAGTGCTGTCCCCATTACTGTTTGCACTGGCGATTGAGCCCCTGGCGATAGCGCTGAGAGGTTCCAAGGGATGGAGGGGAATACTTAGGGGAGGAGAAGAACACCGGGTATCTTTATATGCGGATGATCTGCTACTATATGTGGCGGATCCAGCGGAGGGGATGCCAGAAATAATGCGGATACTTGGGGAGTTTGGGGATTTTTCAGGGTATAAATTGAACATGGGGAAGAGTGAGCTGTTTGTGGTGCATCCAGGGGAGCAGAGTAGAGAAATAGAAGACCTACCGTTGAGGAAGGTAACAAGAGACTTTCGTTACCTGGGGATCCAGATAGCTAAGAATTGGGGCACATTGCACAGGCTAAATTTGACGCGGTTGGTGGAACAGATGGAGGAAGATTTCAAGAGATGGGATATGGTAGCATTGTCAATGGCAGGGAGGGTGCAGGCAGTTAAGATGGTGGTCCTCCCGAGATTCCTCTTTGTGTTTCAGTGTCTCCCGGTGGTGATCACGAAGGCTTTTTTCAAAAGGATAGAAAAGAGTATCATGGGTTTTGTTTGGGCCGGGAAGACTCCGAGAGTGAGGAAGGGATTCTTACAGCGTAGTAGGGATAGGGGGGGCTGGCACTACCGAGCCTAAGTGAGTATTATTGGGCCGCTAATATTTCAATGGTGAGTAAGTGGATGGGAGAGGAGGAAGGAGCGGCGTGGAAGAGATTAGAGAGGGCGTCCTGTAGGGGGACCAGCCTGCAGGCTATGGTGACAGCCCCATTGCCGTTCTCACCAAGGAACTATACCACGAGTCCGGTGGTGGTAGCTACACTGAAGATTTGGGGACAGTGGAGACGACATAGGGGAAAGACCGGAGCACTGGGGGGGTCCCCGATAAGAAACAACCATAGGTTTGCCCCGGGGGGAATGGATGGGGGATATGGAATGTGGCAAAGAGCAGGTATAACGCAATTGAAAGATCTATTTGTGGATGGGAAGTTTGCGAGTCTGGGAGCGCTGACCGAGAAATATGGGTTGCCCCAAGGGAATGCATTCAGGTACATGCAATTGAGGGCTTTTGCGAGGCAACAGGTGAGGGAATTCCCGCAGCTCCCGACACAAGAGGTGCAGGACAGAGTCATCTCAAAGAAATGGGTGGGGGACGGTAAGGTGTCGGATATATATAGGGAAATGAGAGACGAAGGGGAGACTATGATGGACGAACTAAAAGGGAAATGGGAAGAAGAGCTAGGGGAGGAGATTGAGGAGGGGATGTGGGCAGATGCCCTAAACAGGGTAAACTCGTCGTCCTCGTGCGCCAGGCTAAGCCTGATTCAGTTTAAGGTATTACACAGGGCACATATGACTGGAACACGGCTCAGTAAATTTTTTGGGGTGGAGGATAGGTGTGCGAGGTGCTCGAGAAGCCCAGCGAATCATACCCATATGTTTTGGTCATGCCCGGCACTACAGGGGTTTTGGATGGGGGTGACAAAGGTGCTTTCGAAAGTAGTAGGAGTCCGGGTCGAACCAAGCTGGGGGTTGGCTATATTTGGGGTTGCACAAGAGCCGGGAGTGCAGGAGGCGAAAGAGGCCGATGTTTTGGCCTTTGCGTCCCTAGTAGCCCGGCGCAGAATATTGCTAATGTGGAAAGAAGCCAAGCCCCCGGGGGTGGAGACCTGGATAAATGATATGGCGGGGTTCATAAAGTTAGAGCGGATTAAGTTCGTCCTAAGGGGGTCGGCTCAAGGGTTTACTAGGCGGTGGCAACCGTTCGTCGAATATCTTGCGGAAAGATAGATAGGGGAGAACAAAGAAGGCAGCAGCAGCGGCCCAGGACTTGGGGGGGGGGGGGAGGGATGGGGGGGGGGGGGTGGCCTGAGACAAGGCAGTTGCCAATTAGGGCTAGTTTTTATTTTTTGTTATTTAATATTTATTTATTTGTTGTTGTTTTTGTTTAAATTTAAAAAGGTCATTATTATCTGTATTGTTTCAATGTTGTGTAAAGGATGCACAATGTACTGTGTTGGTTGACCAAAAATTTTCAATAAAATATTATTTTTAAAAAAAAGAAACTGAACTGGGCCCAGCCACATTAATACTGTGGCTACCAGGGCAGGTCAAAGGCTGGGAATCCTACGGCGAGTAACTCACCTCCTGACCCCCCCAAAGCCTGTCGAGAAGGCACAAGTCAGGAGTGTGATGGAAACTCTCCACTTGCCTGGATGAGCGCAGCTCCAACAACACTCAGCTCGACATCATCCAGGACAAAGCAGCCCCGCTTGATTGCTCCCCTTCCACAAACATAGACCCCGGAGTCACAACACAATTGAATTAACCAATAATTCTTATTAAAAAAACCAACGTCTTTGGCTGCCCAATAATTACAGTCACCAGGGGCGGGATTCTCCCCTATCTGGCGGGGCGGGGGGTCCCGGCGGGATGCAGTGGCGGGAACCACTCCGGCATCAGGCCGCCCCAACGGTGCGGAAGTCTCCGCACCTTTGGGGGCCAAACCCTCACCTTGAGGGGCTAGGCCCAGGCCGGAGTGGTTTGCGATCCACAGGCTGGCGGGAAAGGCCTTTGACACCACGCCAGCCGGCGCCGAAAGGTCTTCACCGGGCGACGTGGATTGGTGCATGCGGGGGAGCGTCAACGGCCGCTCACGGCATCCCCGCGCATGCGCAGTGGAGGGGGTCTCTTCCGCCTCCGCCATAGTGGAGACCACGGGGAAGGCGGAAGAAAAAGAGTGCCCCCACGGCACAGGCCCACCCGCGGATCGGTGGGCCCCGATTGCGGGCCAGGCCACCGTGGGGGCACCCCCCGGGGCCAGATCGCCCCGCGCCCCCCCCCCCCCAGGGACCCCGGAGCCCGCCGCGCCGCCTTGTCCCGCCGTTCAAAAGGTGGTTTGATACACGCCGGCAGGACAGGCATTCCAGCAGCGGGACTTCGGCCCATCACGGGCCGGAGAATCACTGGGGGACCCGCCGACCGGCGCGGCGCGATTCCCACCCCTGCCGAATATCTGGTGGCGGAGACTACAGGACACGACGGGGACGGGATTCACGCCAGCCGCTAGCGATTCTCCGACCCGGTGGGGGGTCGGAGAATCCCGCCCCAGATTTGTAAATGTAAACACAACTACTGTTTATTTTTAACAAGGACTCTAGTGAAATATACAGTCGCCACATCCCAGCGCCTGTTCGGGTACACCGAGGGTGAATTCAGAATGTCCAAATTACCGAACAGCATGTCTTTCGGGACTTGTGGGAGGAAACCGGAGCACCCGGAGGAAACCCACGCAGACACGGGGAGAACGTGCAGACTCCGCAACCCGGGTCCCTGGAGCTGTGAAGCCACAGTGCTAACCACTGTGCTACCTATTTCAGATAATTGTCGTCTTCACAGCAAGCCTGCACATTAACGTCTTGGTTTTCAGCCCGTAAGGAATTCTCTGTAAATTCATTCATTCAGGTTATCTGCAGTTTGAAGGATGCTGTATGCACAGCCTTTCTGCAGACAGATAGCAAGTTCTGCCCTTTGTTTGCCGCCTGTAATGGGGATAAACAGCATTCACAGCAGCCTTTCTGAAGAGAAAGATAACAGGTTTGTGCCTCTGCCAGAATCAAATCTGAAACTCCTTGGGACTCTGAAAATCATTCCACTGAGAGAGGATCCAATCACCACCGGTTACCAGGCAGAGGTCGGCCTTTTGGGCCAATTCATTAACCACCAGCCAGTTGATCAAACTGAGTCCCTCCCCATCTCTCTGTCTGGTGCTGAAAAGTCTGAAGCTCCTGTTCAAACCAGCAGAGATTAGCAGAGGGTTCTCTCCTGTAACTGCTGAATTTCTCATTCTCTCTGCTCCTTGCCTTAAAGATACATGTCCATTAATCATCTATGGATCAAAAATAATTACAGCAAACTAAAAGAAAGGGGAAATAATAGAATAAAGAGGAAGCTCCCTTACTGCCTCCCCCACCGACGCACAGTGACAGCCGTGTGTCCCATCTACAAGATGCACTGCAGCAACTCACCAAAGTTCCTTCGGCAGCACCTTCCAAACCCTTGGCGACTACCATCTAGACGGACAAGAGCAGCAGATACCTGGGAACCCCACCACCTGGAGGTTCCCCTCCAAGCCACTCACCACCCTGACTTGGAAATATATCACCGTTCCTTCACTGTCGCTGGGGCAAAATCCTGGAACTCCCTCCCTAACAGCACAGTTGGTGTACCTACACCTCGGGGACTACAACAGTTCAAGAGGCAGCTCACCCCCACCTTCTGAAAGGCAACTAGGGGTGGGCAATAAATGCTGGTCTAACCAGCGACCCCCACATCCTGTAATTGAGTTTGTTTTTAAATGCAGCCTGATTTAACATCCCTGAATGTTTTCATATTTAGATTCCCAAAACAAAGCACGAGCCGCTCTCCACAGGCAGCAAAAAGAAGTGAAACTCACATGGTGACGGTTTGAGGTGAGCAATTCGCTGGGACTCTGATGCCCAATCTCAGTGGGGAATGTTCCCATTCATTCCAGCTGAGTCTGAGGTCAGAGGGTCTGAGTGGAACAGGAAATAGTGGGGGTGCCTCTTACTGGGGGAGTTTGTCCTTGAGGGGCGGGCTGTCTGTTTGTCGCAGGAGATATTGGTCTGTCTCGGTGGGGTGGGGGGTTCTCTGTCTCGGGGGTAGGGGGCTGTCTGTCTCAGTGGGGTGGGGGGTTCTCTGTCTCGGGGGTGGGAGGCTGTCTGTCTCAGTGGGGTGGGGGGTCTCTGCCTCGGGGCGGGGGGGTGTCTCGGGGGTAGGAGGCTGTCTGTCTCAGTGGGGTGGGGGTCTCTGTCTCAGGGGCGGGGGGTGTCTGTCTCGGGGGTGGGGGGTGTCTGTCTCAGTGGGGTGGCGGGTGTCTGTCTCGGTGGGGTGGGGGGTACACTCGGTGGGGTGGGGGGTGTCTGTCTCGGGGGCGGGAGGTCTGACTCAGTGGGGTGGGGGGTGTCTGTCTCGGGGGGTGTCAGTCTCGGGGGCGGGAGGTGTCTGTCTCAGTGGGGTGGGGGGTGTCTGTCTCAGTGGGGTGGGGGGTGTCTGTCTCGGGGGCGGGGGGTGTCTGTCTTGGGGGCGGGGGGTGTCTGTCTTGGGGGTGGGGGGTGTCTGTCTCGGGGGCGGGGGGTGTCTGTCTCAGTGGGGTGGGGGGTGTCTGTCTCAGTGGGGTGGGGGGTGTCTGTCTCAGTGGGGTGGGGGGTGCCTGTCTCAGTGGGGTGGGGGGTGCCTGTCTCGGGGGGGGGTCTGTCTTTGGGGCGGGGCTGTCTATCTTGGGGGTAGGGGGTGTCTGTCTCGGGGGCGGGGGGGGTGTCTGTCTCAGTGGGGCGGGGGGTGTCTGTCCCGGGGGTGGGGGGTGTCTGTCTCAGTGGGGTGGGGGGTGTCTGTCTCTGGGGCGGGGGGGTGTCTGTCTCGGGGGGTGTCTGTCTTGGGGGTGGGGTGTGTCTGTCTCGGTGGGGTGGGGGGTGTCTGTCTCGGTGGGGTGGGGGGTGTCTGTCTCGGTGGGGTGGGGGGTACACTCGGTGGGGTGGAGGGTGTCTGTCTCGGGGGTGGGAGGTCTGACTCAGTGGGGTGGGGGGTGTCTGTCTCGGGGGGTGTCAGTCTCGGGGGCGGGAGGTGTCTGTCTCAGTGGGGTGGGGGGTGTCTGTCTCGGTGGGTTAGGGGTGTCTGTCTCGGTGGTGTGGGGGGTGCCTGTCTCGGGGGCGGGAGGTCTGTCTCAGTGGGGTGGGGGGTGTCTGTCTCGGTGGGGTGGGGGGTGTCTGTCTCGGTGGGGTGGGGGGTACACTCGGTGGGGTGGAGGGTGTCTGTCTCGGGGGTGGGAGGTCTGACTCAGTGGGGTGGGGGGTGTCTGTCTCGGGGGGTGTCAGTCTCGGGGGCGGGAGGTGTCTGTCTCAGTGGGGTGGGGGGTGTCTGTCTCGGTGGGTTAGGGGTGTCTGTCTCGGTGGTGTGGGGGGTGTCTGTCTCGGGGGCGGGAGGTCTGTCTCAGTGGGGTGGAAGGTGTCTGTCTTGGTGGGTGTCTGTCTCGGGGGTGGGGGGTGTCTCTCGGTGGGGTGGGGGGTGTCTGTCTCGGTGGGGTGGGGGGTGTCTGTCTCGGGGGGTGTCTGTCTTGGGGGTGGGGTGTGTCTGTCTCGGTGGGGTGGGGGGTGTCTGTCTCGGTGGGGTGGGGGGTGTCTGTCTCGGTGGGGTGGGGGGTGTCTGTCTCGGTGGGGTGGGGGGTACACTCGGTGGGGTGGGGGGTGTCTGTCTCGGGGGCGGGAGGTCTGACTCAGTGGGGTGGGGGGTGTCTGTCTCGGGGGGTGTCAGTCTCGGGGGCGGGAGGTGTCTGTCTCAGTGGGGTGGGGGGTGTCTGTCTCGGTGGGTTAGGGGTGTCTGTCTCGGTGGTGTGGGGGGTGTCTGTCTCGGGGGCGGGAGGTCTGTCTCAGTGGGGTGTGGGGTGTCTGTCTTGGTGGGTGTCTGTCTCGGGGGTGGGGGGTGTCTCTCGGTGGGGTGGGGGGTGTCTGTCTCGGTGGGGTGGGGGGTGTCTGTCTCGGTGGGGTGGGGGGTGTCTGTCTCGGTGGGGTGGGGGGTGTCTGTCTCGGTGGGGTGGGGGGAGTCTGTCTCGGTGGGTTAGGGGTGTCTGTTTCGGTGGGGTGGGGGGTGTCTGTCTCGGGGGCGGGAGGTCTGTCTCAGTGGGGTGGGGGGTATCTGTCTCGGTGGGGTGGGGGGTGTCTGTCTCGGTGGTGTGGGGGGTGTCTGTCTCGGTGGGTTGGGGTGTCTGTCTCGGTGGGGTGGGGGGTGTCTGTCTCGGTGGTGTGGGGGGTGTCTGTCTCGGGGGCGGGAGGTCTGTCTCAGTGGGGTGGGGGGTGTCTGTCTCGGTGGGGTGGGGGGTGTCTGTCTCGGTGGTGTGGGGGGTGTCTGTCTCGGTGGGTTAGGGGTGTCTGTCTCGGTGGTGTGGGGGGTGTCTGTCTCGGTGGGTTAGGGGTGTCTGTCTCGGTGGTGTGGGGGGTGTCTGTCTCGGGGGCGGGAGGTCTGTCTCAGTGGGGTGGGGGGTGTCTGTCTCGGTGGGGTGGGGGGTGTCTCTCGGTGGGGTGGGGGGTGTCTGTCTCGGTGGGGTGGGGGGTGTCTGTCTCGGTGGGGTGGGGGGAGTCTGTCTCGGTGGGGTGGGGGGTGTCTGTCTCGGTGGGGTGGGGGGTGTCTCTCGGTGGGGTGGGGGGTGTCTGTTGCTCCATATTTATGTTTTATGGGATTTCTTGTCCCTGGGGATAGTTGAAGGGGTGGGTACCTGTTGTTGTCTCTATAAGTGGAGGACATTCTATTTATTCACAGAAAATAATCTTTCTTTGGGCAGGATTTGAAGTGGGACTGATCGCTGGAACTTGGTCACTTGCTGCCCTGAAGCTATTGCTTCGCCCTTGGCAAGGGAGTGGGACATTTCCCCGGAATGAGACGTGTGGATGAGCAAGGAGTCCGGGAATGTTCCCTGATGAACTCATATCTGCCGATGCTGCTGCCAGTATTTTTCTATTTGATATCAATGTTCTGGACTGATTATTTTGA
Source organism: Scyliorhinus torazame (assembly GCF_047496885.1). Taxonomy (NCBI): domain Eukaryota; kingdom Metazoa; phylum Chordata; class Chondrichthyes; order Carcharhiniformes; family Scyliorhinidae; genus Scyliorhinus; species Scyliorhinus torazame. Next base: position 34,139 of record NW_027309231.1, on the reverse strand, counting down.
ACCTTTCGTGGTGATGTTTGGTGTGGTGTGTGATTAGGTTAAAGTCCCAGAAACACCGACTGAATGATCACGTCAACCAGCCCTCTAACCTCATTTACAATACTGTTGGTTTATCACAATTCACTGAAACACTTACCTTTAATGAGGTTGATTTTCAGATTTGTGTTTTTGACTTTGCGTTTCTAACCTATATTTGTATTTCTTTAAAAAAAGTAATAATCCATTTCAGGTTGCAGGATATGTGAAGCGTTTTGGGTTCAGAGCACGATTCTGAGCATTTACTGGCCTGGGGCCCATTTACTGGGCGCAGAACCTGATTCTGGCCCTTTACTGGATCCAGGGCCGGTTTCTGGCCCTTTACTGGACCCAGGGCCGGTTTCTGGCCCTTTACTGGACCCAGGGCCGGTTTCTGGCCCTTTACTGGACCCAGGGCCTGTTTGAACATAGAACATAGAAAATGAACATAGAAAAAACGGCACAGAACAGGCCCTTCGGCCCACGATGTTGTGCCGAACCTTTGTCCTAGATTAATCATAGATTATCATTGAATTTACAGTGCAGAAGGAGGCCATTCGGCCCATTGAGTCTGCACCGGCTCTTGGAAAGAGCACCCTACCCAAAGTCAACACCTCCACCCAACACCAAGGGCAATTTTGGACACTATGGCCAATCCACCTACCCTGCACATCTTTGGACTGTGGGAGGAAACCGGGGTACCCGGAGGAAACCCACGCAGACACGGGGAGAACGTGCAGACTCCGCACAGACAGTGACCCAAGCCGGAATCGAACCTGGAACCCTGGAGCTGTGAAGCAATTGTGCTATCCACAATGCTACCCTGCTGCCCTGAAGAACAAATAAATCTACACTATATCATTTAACCGTAATCTATGTACCTATCCAATAGCTGCTTGAAGGTCCCTAATGTTTCCGACTCAACTACTTCCACAGGCAGTGCATTCCATGCCCCCACTACTCTCTGGGTAAAGAACCTACCTCTGATATCCCTCCTATATCTTCCACCTTTCACCTTAAATTTATGTCCCCTTGTAATGGTTTGTTCCACCCGGGGAAAAAGTCTCTGACTGTCTACTCTATCTATTCCCCTGATCATCTTATAAACCTCTATCAAGTCGCCCCTCATCCTTCTCCGTTCTAATGAACCTTTCTTCGTAAGACCTACTCTCCATTCCAGGCAACATCCTGGTAAATCTCCTTTGCACCTTTTCCAAAGCTTCCACATCCTTTCTAAAATGAGGCAACCAGAACTGTACACAGTACTCCAAATGTGGCCTTACCAAAGTTTTGTACAGCTGCATCATCACCTCACGGCTCTTAAATTCAATCCCTCTGTTAATGAACGCGAGCACACCATAGGCCTTCTTCACAGCTCTATCCACTTGAGTGGCAACTTTGAAAGATGTATGAACATAGACCCCAAGATCTCTCTGCTCCTCCACATTGCCAAGAACTCTACCGTTAACCCTGTATTCCGCATTCATATTTGTCCGTCCAAAATGGACACACTCACACTTTTCAGGGTTAAACTCCATCTGCCATTTCTCAGCCCAGCTCTGCATCCTATCTATGTCTCTTTGCAGCCGACAACAGCCCTCCTCACTATCCACATCTCCACCAATCTTCGTATCGTCTGCAAATTTACTGACCCACCCTTCAACTCCCTCATCCAAGTCATTACTGAAAAACACAAACAGCAGAGGACCCAGAACTGATCCCTGCGGTACGCCACTGGTAACTGGGATCCAGGCTGAATATTTGCCATCCACCACCACTCTCTGACTTCTATCGGTTAGCCAGTTCGTTATCCAACTGGCCAAATTTCCCACTATCCCATGCCTCCTTACTTTCTGCAGAAGCCTACCATGGGGAACCTTATCAAATGCCTTACTAAAATCCATGTACACTACATCCACTGCTTTACCTTCATCCACATGCTTGGTCACCTCCTCAAAGAATTCAATAAGACTTGTAAGGCAAGACCTACCCCTCACAAATCCGTGCTGACTATCCCTAATCAAGCAGTGTCTTTCCAGATGCTCAGAAATCCTATCCTTCAGTACCCTTTCCATTACTTTGCCTACCACCGAAGTAAGACTAACTGGCCTGTAATTCCCAGGGTTATCCCTAGTCCCTTTTTTGAACAGGTGCACGACATTCGCCACTCTCCAATCCCCTGGTACCACCCCTGTTGACAGTGAGGACGAAAAGATCATTGCCAACGGCTCTGCAATTTAATCTCTTACTTCCCATAGAATCCTTGGATATATCAAGTCAGGCCCGGGGGACTTGTCTATCCTCAGGTTTTTCAAAATGCCCAACATATCTTCCTTCCTAACAAGTATTTCCTCGAGCTTACCAGTCTGTTTCACACTGTCCTCTCCAACAATATCGCCCCTCTCATTTGTAAATACAGGAGAAAAGTACTCGTTCAAGACCTCTCCTATCTCTTCAGACTCAATACACAATCTCCCGCTACTGTCCTTGATCGGACCTACCCTCGCTCTAGTCATTCTCATATTTCTCACATATGTGTAAAAGGCCTTGGGGTTTTCCTTGATCCTACCCGCCAAAGATTGTTCATGCCATCTCTTAGCTCTCCTAATCCCTTTCTTCAGTTCCCCTCTGGCTATCTTGTATCCCTCCAATGCCCTGTCTGAACCTTGTTTCCTCAGCCTTACATAAGTCTCCTTTTTCCTCTTAACAAGACATTCAACCTCTCTTGTCAACCATGGTTCCCTCACTCGACCATCTCTTCCCTGCCTGACAGGGACATACATATCAAGGACACGTAGTACCTGTTCCTTGAACAAGTTCCACATTTCACTTGTGTCCTTCCCTGACAGCCTATGTTCCCAACTTATGCACTTCAATTCTTGTCTGACATCGTATTTACCCTTCCCCCAATTGTAAACCTTGCCCTGTTGCACGCACCTATCCCTCTCCATTACTAAAGTGAAAGTCACAGAATTGTGGTCACTATCTCCAAAATGCTCCCCCACTAACAAATCTATCACTTGCCCTGGTTCATTACCAAGTACTAAATCCAATATTGCCCCTCCTCTGGTCGGACAATCTACATACTGTGTTAGAAAAACTTCCTGGACACACTGCACAAACACCACCCCATCCAAACTATTTGATCTAAAGAGTTTCCACTCAATATTTGGGAAGTTAAAGTCACCCATGACTACTACCCTGTGACTTCTGCACCTTTCCAAAATCTGTTTCCCAATCTGTTCCTCCACATCTCTGCTACTATTGGGGGGCCTATAGAAAACTCCTAACAAGGTGACTGCTCCTTTCCTATTTCTGACTTCAACCCATACTGCCTCATTCGGGTGATACTCCTCGAACTGCCTTTCTGCAGCTGTTATACTATCTCTAATTAACAATGCCACCCCCCACCTCTTTTACCACCCTCCCTAATCTTATTGAAACATCTATAACCAGGGACCTCCAACAACCATTTCTGCCCCTCTTCTATCCAAGTTTCCGTGATGGCCACCACATCGTAGTCCCAAGTATCGATCCATGCCTTAAGTTCACCCACCTTATTCCTGATGCTTCTTGCGTTGAAGTATACACACTTCAACCCATCTCCGTGCCTGCAAGTACTCTCCTTTGTCAGTGTTCCCTTCCCCACTGCCTCATTACACGCTTTGGCGTCCTGAATATCGGCTATCTTAGTTGCTGGACGACAAATCCGGTTCCCATTCCCCTGCCAAATTAGTTTAAACCCTCCCCAAGAGTACTAGAAAACCTCCCTCCCAGGATATTGATGCCCCTCTGGTTCCGATGCAACCCGTCCTGCTTGTATAGGTCCCACCTTCCCCAGAATGCGCTCCAATTATCCCTTTCTGGCCCTTTACTGGATCCAGGGCCGGTTTCTGGATCCAGGGCCTGTTTCTGGCCCTTTACTGGACCCAGGGCCATTTGCTGGGCCCTGGGCCTGTTTTGAGTTTGTTACTGATGTTGTAAAGCACCTAGCTATAACACAGACAATGCTGTGAAAATTAGTTTTACTTTTATAATTTGTTGTTCTTGTTTGGTGTTTCTTTACTTCTTTAAAGTTTATTTGACGCTGAAGTGAATATTTATTCATTGATCTGGTCAACTGTTTAAATCATTAAATATATTTAGCATTTCCACATCAGTTGCAATGATTTTTTCTCTTTTTATTTTTTATCATAGAATTTACAGTGCAGAAGGAGGCCATTCGGCCCATCGAGTCTGCACCGGCTCTTGGAAAGAGCACCCCACCCAAGGTCCACACCTCCACCCTATCCCCATAACCCAGTAACCCCACCCTACACTAAGGGCAATTTTGGACACGAAGGGCAATTGATCATGGCCAATCCACCTAACCCGCACATCTTTGGACTGTGGGAGGAAACCGGAGCACCCGGAGGAAACCCACGCACACACGGGGAGGATGTGCAGACTCCGCACAGACAGTGACCCAAGCCGGAATCGAACCTGGGACCCTGGAGCTGTGAAGCAATTGTGCTATCCACAATGCTACCGTGCATTTTGTTTATTTCTTCATCACAATATAAAATTCTCAAAGTCCAACCTCTCAAACTGTCGCCCAGGTGATCCTTAAATTTTCAAAATTCATCCATTGTGGGCAGGACCCAGATCGCGACATCTCGCCTGGTCTACCCAGATCTAACAGGCATAATGGCCATCGGGAATCCCAGGAGTGACCTCTCCCGTGAGCACATTGCCGTGCCTGATTCTAGCGGGGCGTGGCCGGCAAATTGCGTCCTGTGCGTGGGTGAATATCAATCTGGATCTCACCCAAAAAGCAGAATGACCTTACCCGGTCTGGCCTACATGTGACTCCAGACCCACAGCAATGTGATTGACTCTTAAATGGCTCAGCCCAGCGACGCCCACATCACAACAAATGTTTAATAATCTATCCCTCTTGCTATGTCTCACTTTCTGACTCTGTCTCGCTCTTTCAGTTTCTGTCTGCCTCTCGCTGTCCCTCACTCTTTGTCACTCTCTCCCTGTCTCCCATTTTGTCTGTCTCTCTGCAGCCTCTCATTCTGTCTCTCCCTCTATCTCTCCCCTTCTGCATGTATCTATCTATCTATTGTGATATCATCGTTTTGTTGTAATTCACCAACTGACCACTAGGAGTCTCATTAGAATATAAGTGAATGTTAGAGTCAGGTGATTGGCTGGAGGGAGCTGGGAGAGAGGTTGCTTGTGTATATTAATACTGTTATTCATCTGTTGTTTTGCATATACTTTACCCACAGTATTAGATAGTCAACATCTTTTCCCAAAGGTAGGGGAGTCTAAAACTAGAGGGCATAGGTTTAAGGTGAGAGGGGAGAGATTCAGAAGGGCCCAGAGGGGCAATTTCTTCACTCAGAGGGTAGTGAGTGTCTGGAATGGGCTGCCAGAGGTAGTAGTAGAGGCGGGTACAATTGTGTCTTTTAAAAAGCATTTAGATAGTTACATGGGTAAGATGGGTATAGAGGGTTATGGGCCACGTGCGGGCAACTGGGACTAGCTTAATGGTAAAAACTGGGCGGCATGGACTGGTTGGGCCGAAGGGCCTGTTTCCATGCTGTAAACTTCTATGATTCTAGTTAATGTTCTTGTAATATAAATCAGGCCATCCGACAAGAACATTACACGGTACCAGGTCTAGATGGTATTAAACACAAAACTATCAGCCTGCCACGAGGTCCACGGAGATTTGAAGATTTTGCAGACTGCCAGAATTAACCACATGGAGTTGTTGAAGCCGCCAATGGTAATGTGGATGCAACCGACGTGTGTTTAAACAACAATTCAATCTGTTTCTTACTGCAGTAAATGTAGGAGATCAATCAGATTTCCGTAAGATAGCGATGCTCCTAACAGGGGCAGGGCCCGAAGTAATTGTTGTGTTTAATACATTTAAATTTGCAAACGATGAAGATAATAAAAGTTTTCACAAAGTAATTTGAAGATTTGATGCACATTACAGCCCCAGAAAGAGTGAAATTTATGAGCGCTGTATGTTTCCATCACGTTTACAAAAGACAGTAGAGTCCACAGATCATTTCATCAGAGGGTGCAGAGGTTTACCAGGATCTTGCCTGGTCTGGAGGGTGTTAGATATACAGAGAAAAGTTGCCACCCAGGTGATAGGGTTGTGAAGAAGGCCTATGGAGTGTTGGCCTTTATTGGTAGAGGGATTGAGTTCCGGAGTCGGGAGGTCATGTTGCAGCTGTACAGAACTCTGGTACGGCCGCATTTGGAGTATTGCGTACAGTTCTGGTCACCGCTTATAGGAAGGACGTGGAGGCTTTGGAGCGGGAGCAGAGGAGATTTACCAGGATGTTGCCTGGTATGGAGGGAAAATCTTATGAGGAAAGGCTGATGGACTTGAGGTTGTTTTCGTTAGAGAGAAGAAGGTTAAGAGGAGACTTATTAGAGGCATACAAAATGATCAGGGGGTTAGATAGGGTGGACAGTGAGAGCCTTCTCACGCGGATGGAAATGGCTAGCACGAGGGGACATAGCCTTAAACTGAGGGGCAATAGATATAGGACAGAGGTCAGAGGTAGGTTCTTTACGCAAAGAGTAGTGAGGCCGTGGAATGCCCTACCTGCAACAGTAGTGAACTCGCCAACATTGAGGGCATTTAAAAGTTTATTGGATGGAGCTTTGTGTGGAGGGAGCTTTACTCTGTATCTAACCCTGTGCTGTACCTGTCCTGGGAGTGTTTGATGGGGACAGTGTAGAGGGAGCTTTACTCTGTATCTAACCCCATGCTGTACCTGTCCTGGGAGTGTTTGATGGGGACAGTGTAGAGGGAGCTTTACTCTGTATTTAATCCCGTGCTGTACCTGTCCTGGGAGTGTTTGATGGGGACAGTGTGGAGGGAGCTTTACTCTGTACCTAACCCCGTGCCCTACCTGTCCTGGGAGTGTTTGATGGGATAATGGTATTAAGGGATGAATATTATACAGCTCACCTACGATCCTGTTGAAATGTAGAACAGGTTTTATGGGCTGTATGGATTGATCTACTCTTTTTCTTATGTTATTGACTAATCACCGGAATTAATCACCAACAACTTGTCGGAGTCCGACAAGACAGGAGGTAAACCCTGATGGTCGAAAGCTTGGGAACGAAACGTCTCGTGCTACCTCATCCCAAGGGACACTGCACCCACAGGTATCACGGCTTGAAATTACTGATTTACTTTATCTTTATCTCACACCCAAGGTACAGGTACAATGACAAGGTACAAGAGTAGCTGGGTTACAGTCAGGGGGAAAAAAACAAACAGGCAGACCGTGCAGGGATCCCTCGTGGCCGTTCCCCTTCAAAACCAGCATACCGTTTTGGATGCTGTTGGGGGGGGGATGACCTACCGGGGGAAGGCCCTAGCGGCCAGGTCTCTGGCACTGAGTCTGGCTCTGGGGCTCAGAAGGGAAGGGGGGAGAATAGAAAAGCAATAATTGCAGGAGTTTCAATGGTTAGGGGAATAGATAGGAGATTCTGTGGTCGCGAGCGAGACTCCCGGAAGGTATGTTGCCTCCCGGGTGCCAGGGCCAGGGATGTCTTGGATCAAGGAATAACAGGAATGTGGAATATTTGGCTAATGGAAAAGTTCTTGAAAGTGTGGATGAGCAGAGGGATCTAGGTGTCCATGTACATAGATCCCTGAAAGTTGCCACCCAGGTTGATAGGGTGGTGAAGAAGGCCTATGGAGTGTTGGCCTTTATTGGTAGAGGGATTGAGTTCCGGAGTCGGGAGGTCATGTTGCAGCTGTACAGAACTCTGGTACGGCCGCATTTGGAGTATTGCGTACAGTTCTGGTCACCGCATTATAGGAAGGGCGTGGAGGCTTTGGAGCGGGTGCAGAGGAGATTTACCAGGATGTTGCCTGGTATGGAGGGAAAATCTTATGAGGAAAGGCTGATGGACTTGAGATTGTTTTCGTTGGAGAGAAGAAGGTTAAGAGGAGACTTAATAGAGGCATACAAAATGATAAGGGGGTTGGATAGGGTGGACAGTGAGAGCCTTCTCCCGCGGATGGAAATGGCTGGCACGAGGGGACATAACTTTAAACTGAGGGGTAATAGATATAGGACAGAGGTCAGAGGTAGGTTCTTTACGCAAATAGTGAGGCCGTGGAATGCCCTACCTGCAACAGTAGTGAACTCGCCAACATTGAGGGCATTTAAAAGTTTATTGGATAAACATATGGATGATAATGGCATTGTGTAGGTTAGATGGCTTTTGTTTCGGTGCAACATCGTGGGCCGAAGGGCCTGTACTGCGCTGTATCGTTCTATGTTCTAGAGGCTGAATAGACTTGAACTGTTTTCATTAGAAAGACGGAGGTTGAGGGGTGATCTGATAGAGGTCGACAGGATTATGAGGGGCATGGATAGAGTGGATGGGCAGGCACTCTTTCCCAGGGTGGAGGGGTCAGTCACCAGGGGGCATAGGTTTAAGGTCATGGGGCAAAGTTTAGAGATGTGCGAGGCAGGTTTTTTACACAGAGGGTGGTGAGAGCCTGGAACGCGTTGCCAGGGGAGGTTGTGGAAGCAGATACATTAACGGTGTTCAAAAGGCATCTTGACAAACACATGGACAGGACGGGTATAGAGGGATACGGCACAAGGAAGTGCTGAGGGTTTTGGCAAAGGTTGGTATCATGACCGGTACAGGCTGGGAGGGCCGAAGGGCCTGTTCCTGCGCTGTATTGTTCTTTGTTATCAGGAGGTACAGCCTGATGATCCAGAGACATGGGTTCAAATCCCACATCAACTGGTGGAATTTAAACTGATTGAAATTAATAAACCTGGAGTATAAAGCAAATCTCAGTAATGATGACCATGACACTATCAATTGTTGTAAAATCTCATCTGGTTCACTAACTGCGTTTAGGGAAGGAAATCTGCCGTCCTTACCTGGTCTGGCCTACCTGTGACTCCAGACCCACAGCAATGTGGCTGACTCAGAAATGTCCTGTGAAATGGCCGAGTGAGTCACTCGGTTGTATTGAAGTACGATGGCCATCAGCACATGGCAGCTGTGATATAAAGTGGCTGCTCTTTCACCTCCGAATGGGGAATAAACACGGGTTGCCTGGGACACTCACTCCATCAATGATCAAAAGCCCAATGTCAAATTTACCCCAATTACTAACAAATAATTCTAGTTTATCTCAATTACTTTCAGTTCCTGCTTTATTAGAACAATTTCCAAAGTTCCATGCTTTCAAATTGTGAAAAGCTTTCTTTATTAAACTTGTTCTGATGCAAATGAAGCAAAATCTTTTGACTTGCTGATGCGAGCATTTAGCCTGTGGTCTCTCAGACAGCAGAGAACCCTGTACCAGACTGAACGTTGCTGCTTCATTGGAACTGGAGGTTGACTGAAGTGATGTAATTAAACAGATTGCAGTCATCAGCAAATTTCATCTCCCCCCCCCCCCGCCCCCAAACCCAGAATGGCCTCCTCCTATTGCTGGACATGGACTGGGCAGGATTGCTATAGAATTAGCAAGTAGCCTGATCAACACGTCAGTTGATTTTGAACACTTTGTTCATCTTTCCACATTTCAGCTCGTCTGACCCCCCCACCCCCACGAGCTGCTGCAGCCACCATGGGCATCTCCCGTTAACAAGCTACCCAGTCACGTTGCAGACACACATGCAGTTTCCCAGCTGCAGTTCTGTGGGTTGACACAACATTCAGGAATGGCCGGCAATAACCAGAAAGAAGATTGCAGCCACAACCCGGAGGGTGAGCAGTATCACACGGCAGCGTCTCCCATCCTCCACCTTTTGCTGCCTCGCTTCACCTCCAGCACCTCCAATTCCCTTTTCGTTTGTCTCTGCTGAATTCTCTGCTGTTTCTTCAGTTGATACTCGGTCATGTTATCGATATTCATTTTGTACAAATTATTGTAGCTAATTTCAGTGGCTGAATCTGCCAGAGACAAGAAAGAACAAGATACAGATAGGGATCTGGTCAAGAAGATTATGCAGTTAATATCTGGAACTCATACTCAGGAGATTCAGACTACAGAATTATTGAGTGCCACTGGGTGGTTTATAGATTGATAAACAACTCCAACTAATGGTCCTAGGCAGCTGCAGGCACTGTCACTAATGATGGTATGATTAAAATCGAGGATGCTCAAGAGGCTAGAATTAGAGGAGTGCAGATGTCTTGGAGGGTTGAGGGGCTGGAGGAGATTACAAAGCTATCGGGGCCATGGAGGGATTGAGGGGCTGGAGGAGATTACAAAGCTATCGGGGCCATGGAGGGATTGGAGGCTATCAGGAGTCAATGTCAGTCAGTCATAGTCATGGAGCCCGAAAGATGTTTGTCAGGTGAATCGGACATTCTGAATTCTCTGTGTACCCGAACAGGCGCCGGAATGTGGCGACTGGGGGATTTTCACAGTAATTTCACTTCAGGGTTAATGTAAGCCTACTTGTGACAATAAAGATGATTGAATTAGCTCTAAACCACAGAAGGGCGCCTTCGGCCCATTGAGCCTGCGCTGGTCAAAAACAACCACCTAACTATTCTAATCCATCTCCCAGCACTTGGTCCATACCCTTGTATTACCTGGGATCGCAGGCGCACATCTAAATACTTCTTAAATGTTATGAGGGTCTCTGCCTCCACCATCCTTTCAGGCAGCAAGTTCCAGACTCCCACCACCCTCTGGGCGAAAAAGCCTTTCCTCACATTCCCTCTAAACCTCCTGCCCCTTAACTTCAATCTCTGCCCCCTGGTCATTGATCCTTTCACCAAGGGGAAAGGTTTCTTCCTGTCGACTCTATCTATGCCCCTCAATTTTATACATCTTAATCCTGTCCACCTCTCTACTCCGCTCCGAGGTCCCCACCTGCTTCAAGAAGACCACCATCATACCAAAGAAGAACCAGGCAACGTGCCTCAATGACTACCGACCAGTGGCCCTGACTCCAGAATGAAGTGCTTCGAGAGCTTGATCATGAAGCGCATCACCTCCATACTCCCAGAACGCCTTGATCCACTGCAATTCGCATACCGCTGCAACCGGTCCACATCAGACACCATTTCCCTGGCCCTACACTCATCCCGAGAGCATCTCGAAAACAAGGACTCCTACATTAGACTCCTATTTATTGACTACAGCTCCGCCTTCAACACCATAATCCCAGCCAAGCTCATATCAAAGCTCCAAAACCTAGGACTTGTCTCCCCACTCTGCAACTGGATCCTCGATTTTCTGACCAACAGACCACAATCAGTAAGAATGAACAACAACACCTCCTCCACAATAGTCCTCAATACCGGGGCCCCACAAGGCTGCGTACTTAGCCCCCTACTCTACTCCCTGTACACACACGACTGCGTGGCAAAATCTGGCTCCATCTCCATCTACAAGTTTGCTGACGATATGACCAGAGTGAAAATGAAATGAAATGAAAATCGCTTATTGTCACAAGTATGCTTCAATGAAGTTACTGTGAAAAGCCCCTAGTCGCCACATTCCGGCGCCTGTTTGGGGAGGCTGGTACGGGAATTGAACCATGTTGCTGGCCTGCCTGGGTCTGCTTTAAAAGCCAGCGATTTAGCCCAGTGTGCTAAACCAGCCCCCGGCTTTATTCTCGAATAACGACGAGTCAGAATACAGGAGGGAGATAGCGAACCTAGTGGAGTGGTGTAGCGACAACAATCTCTCCCTCAATGCCAGCAAAAGTAAAGAGCTGGTAATTGACTTCAGGAAGCAAAGTACTGTACACACCCCTGTCAGCATCAACGGGGCCGAGGTGGAGATGGTTAGCAGTTTCAAATTCCTAGGGGTGCACATCTCCTAAAATCTGTCCTGGTCCACCCACGTCGACGCTACCACCAAGAAAGCACAACAGCGCCTATACTTCCTCAGGAAACTAAGGAAATTCGGCATGTCCACATTGACTCTTACCAACTTTTACAGATGCACCATAGAAAGCATCCTATTGGGCTGCATCACAGCCTGGTATGGCAACTGCTCGGCCCAGGACCGCAAGAAACTTCAGAGAGTCGTGAACACCGCCCAGTCCATCACACGATCCTGCCTCCCATCCATTGACTCCATCTACACCTCCCGCTGCCTGGGGAAAGCGGGCAGTATAATCAAAGACCCCTCCCACCCGGCTTACTCACTCTTCCAACTTCTTCCATCGGGCAGGAGATACAGAAGTCTGAGAACATGCACGAACAGACTCAAAAACAGCTTCTTCCCCGCTGTTACCAGACTCCTAAATGACCCTCTTATGGACTGATTTCATTAACACTACACCCTGTATGCTTCACCCGATGCTGTGTTTATGTAGTTACATTGTGTATCTTGTGCTGCCCTATCACATATATTCTTCTCATGTACTAAATGATCTGCTTGAGCTGCTCGCAGAAAAATATTTTCACTGTACCTCGGTACACGTGACAATAAACAAATCCAATCCAATCCCTCACAGTCTCCTCTACTCCAAAGAAAACAGCCCCGTCTATCCAATCTCTCTTCATAGCTAAAACTCTATTGACGCAATGTCAGTTAGAGGGGTGCTGTGCTCTGACTGTGTGATGTGGCAGGTCCGGGAGGATTCCAGCCTCCCGGATGGCTTCATCTGCAGAAAGTGCACCCAACTGCAGCTCCTCACAGACCGCATGGTTCGGTTGGAGCAGCAATTGGATGCATTTAGGAGCATGCAGGTGGCGGAAAGCGTCATAGATCGCAGTTATGTAAATGTGGTCACACCCAAGGTGCAGGCAGAGAAATGGGTGACCACCAGAAAGGGCAGGCAGTCAGTGCAGGAATCCCCTGTGGTTGTCCCCCTCTCGAACAGGTATACCCCTTTGGATACTGTCGGGGGGGATAGCCTATCAGGGGAAAACAGCAGCAGCCAGAGCAGTGGCACCACGGCTGGCTCTGATGTTCAGAAGGGAGGGTCAAAGCGCAGAAGAGCAATGGTAATAGGGGACTCTATAGTCAGGGGCACAGATAGGCGCTTCTGTGGACGTGAAAGAGACTCCAGGATGGTATGTTGCCTCCCTGGTGCCAGGGTCCAGGATGTCTCCGAACGGGTAGAGGGCATCCTGAAGGGGGAGGGCAAACAGGCAGAGGTCGTTGTACATATTGGTACTAACGACATAGGCAGGAAGGGGCATGAGGTCCTGCAGCAGGAGTTCAGGGAGCTAGGCAGAAAGTTAAAAGACAGGACCTCTAGGGTTGTAATCTCGGGATTACTTCCTGTGCCACGTGCCAGTGAGGCTAGAAATAGGAAGATAGAGCAGCTAAACACGTGGCTAAACAGCTGGTGTAGGAGGGAGGGTTTCCGTTATCTGGACCACTGGGAGCTCTTCCGGGGCAGGTGTGACCTATATAAGGACGGGTTGCATCTAAACTGGAGAGGCATAAATATCCTGGCCGCGAGGTTTGCTAGTGTCACACGGGAGGGTTTAAACTAGTATGGCTGGGGGGTGGGCATGGGAGCAATAGGTCAGAAGGTGAGAGTATTGAGGGAGAACTAGGGAATAGGGACAGTGGGGCTCTGAGGCAGAGCAGACAGGGAGAAGTTGCTGAACACAGCGGGTCTGGTGGCCTGAAGTGCATATGTTTTAATGCAAGAAGTATTACGGGTAAGGCAGATGAACTTAGAGCTTGGATTAGTACTTGGAACTATGATGTTGTTGCCATTACAGAGACCTGGTTGAGGGAAGGGCAGGATTGGCAGCTAAACGTTCCAGGATTTAGATGTTTCAGGCGGGATAGAGGGGGATGTAAAAGGGGAGGCGGAGTTGCGCTACTGGTTCGAGAGAATATCACAGCTGTACTGCGGGAGGACACCTCAGAGGGCAGTGAGGCTATATGGGTAGAGATCAGCAATAAGAAGGGTGCAGTCACAATGTTGGGGGTTTACTACAGGCCTCCCAACAGCCAGCGGGAGATAGAGGAGCAGATAGGTAGACAGATTTTGGAAAAGAGTAAAAACAACAGGGTTGTGGTGATGGGAGACTTCAACTTCCCCAATATTGACTGGGACTCACTTAGTGCCAGGGGCTTAGACGGGGCGGAGTTTGTAAGGAGCATCCAGGAGGGCTTCTTAAAACAATATGTAGACAGTCCAACTAGGGAAGGGGCGGTACTGGACCTGGTATTGGGGAATGAGTCCGGCCAGGTGGTAGATGTTTCAGTAGGGGAGCATTTCAGGAACAGTGACCACAATTCAGTAAGTTTTAAAGTACTGGTGGACAAGGATAAGAGTGGTCCTAGGATGAATGTGCTAAATTGGGGGAAGGCTAATTATAACAATATTAGGCGGGAACTGAAGAACATAGATTGGGGGCGGATGTTTGAGGGAAAATCAACATCTGACATGTGGGAGGCTTTCAAGTGTCAGTTGAAAGGAATTCAGGACCGGCATGTTCCTGTGAAGAAGAAGGATAAATACGGCAATTTTCGGGAACTTTGGATAACGAGAGATATTGTAGGCCTCGTCAAAAAGAAAAAGGAGGCATTTGTCAGGGCTAAAAGGCTGGGAACAGACGAAGCCTGCGTGGAATATAAGGAAAGTAGGAAGGAACTTAAGCAAGGAGTCAGGAGGGCTAGAAGGGGTCACGAAAAGTCATTGGCAAATAGGGTTCAGGAAAATCCCAAGGCTTTTTACATGTACATAAAAAGCAAGAGGGTAGCCAGGGAAAGGGTTGGCCCACTGAAGGATAGACAAGGGAATCTATGTGTGGAGCCAGAGGAAATGGGCGAGGTACTAAATGAATACTTTGCATCAGTATTCACCAAAGAGAAGAAATTGGTAGATGTTGAGTCTGGAGAAGGGTGTGTAGATAGCCTGGGTCACATTGAGATCCAAAAAGACGAGGTGTTGGGTATCTTAAAAAATATTACGGTAGATAAGTCCCCAGGGCCTGATGGGATCGACCCCAGAATACTGAAGGAGGCTGGAGAGGAAATTGCTGAGGCCTTGGCAGAAATCTTTGGATCCTCACTGTCTTCAGGTGATGTCCCGGAGGATTGGAGAATAGCCAATGTTGTTCCTCTGTTTAAGAAGGGTAGCAAGGATAATCCAGGCAACTACAGGCCGGTGAGCCTTACGTCAGTGGTAGGGAAATTACTGGAGAGAATTCTTCGAGACAGGATCTACTCCCATTTGGAAGCAAATGGACGTATTAGTGAGAGGCAGCATGGTTTTGTGAAGGGGAGGTCGTGTCTCACTAACTTGATAGAGTTTTTCGAGGAGGTCACTAAGATGATTGATGCAGGTAGGGTAGTGGATGTTGTCTATATGGACTTCAGTAAGGCCTTTGACAAGGTCCCTCATGGTAGACTAGTACAAAAGGTGAAGTCACATGGGATCAGGCGTGAGCTGGCAAGGTGGATACAGAACTGGCTAGGTCATAGAAGACAGAGAGTAGCAATGGAAGGATGCTTTTCTAATTGGAGGGCTGTGACCAGTGGTGTTCCACAGGGATCAGTCCTGGGACCTTTGCTGTTTGTAGTGTATATAAATGATTTGGAGGAAAATGTAACTGGTCTAATTAGTAAGTTTGCAGACGACACAAAGGTTGGTGGAATTGCGGATAGCGATGAGGACTGTCAGAGGATACAGCAGGATTTAGATTGTTTGGAGACTTGGGCGGAGAGATGGCAGATGGAGTTTAATCCGGACAAATGTGAGGTAATGCATTTTGGAAGGTCTAATGCAGGTAGGGAATATACAGTGAATGGTAGAACCCTCAAGAGTATTGAAAGTCAAAGAGATCTAGGAGTACAGGTCCACAGGTCATTGAAAGGGGCAACACAGGTGGAGAAGGTAGTCAAGAAGACATACGGCATGCTTGCCTTCATTGGCCGGGGCATTGAGTATAAGAATTAGCAAGTCATGTTGCAGCTGTATGGAACCTTAGTTAGGCCACACTTGGAGTATAGTGTTCAATTCTGGTCGCCACACTACCAGAAGGATGTGGAGGCTTTAGAGAGGGTGCAGAAGAGATTTACCAGAATGTTGCCTGGTATGGAGGGCATTAGCTATGAGGAGCGGTTGAATAAACTCGGTTTGTTCTCACTGGAACGAAGGAGGTTGAGGGGAGACCTGATAGAGGTCTACAAAATTATGAGGGGCATAGACAGAGTGGATAGTCAGAGGCTTTTCCCCAGGGTAGAGGGGTCCATTACTAGGGGGCATCGGTTTAAGGTGAGAGGGGCAAGGTTTAGAGTAGATGTACGAGGCAAGTTTTTTTTAACACAGAGGGTAGTGGGTGCCTGGAACTCGCTACCGGAGGAGGTGGTGGAAGCAGGGACGATAGTGACATTTAAGGGGCATCTTGACAAATACATGAATAGGATGGGAATAGAGGGATACGGACCCAGGAAGTGTAGAAGATTGTAGTTTAGTCGGGCAGCATGGTTGGCACGGGCTTGGAGGGCCGAAGGGCCTGTTCCTGTGCTGTACATTTTTTTGTTCTCCAGCCCAGGCAACATCCTGGTAAAACTCCTCTGCACCCTTTCCAGTGACATGGAACAGGATTTATACGAGTTAAAACACAGGTTTCTGATAGAACCTAGAACAGTACAGCACAGTACAGGCCCTTCAGCCCACAATGTTGTGCTGACCATTTATCCTAATCTAAGATCAACCTAACCTACACCCCTACAATTTACTGCTGTTCATGTGCCTGTCCAAGAGTCGTTTAAATGTCCCGAATGACTCTGACTCCACTACCTCTGCTGGCAGTGCACTCCATGCACACACCACTCTCGGTGTAAAGAACCTACCTCTGACAGCTCCCCTATACCCGCCTCCAATCACCTTAAAATTATGTCCTCCCGTGACAGCCATTTCCGCCCTGGGGAAAGTCTCTGGCTATCCACTCTATCCCTGCCTCTCAGCACCTTGTACACCTCTATCAAGTCACCTCTCTTCACTTCGCTCCAGTGAGAAAAGCCCTAGCTCCCTCAACCTTTCTTCATAAGACATGCCCTCCATTCCAGGCAGCTTCCTGGTAAAACTCCTCTGCACCCTCTCCAAAGCATCCACATCCTTCCTATAATGAGGCGACCAGAACTGGACACAATATTCCAAGTGTGGTCCAGGAGCTGCAGCAAAACCTCACGGCTCTTAAACTCAATCCCCTTGTTAATGAAAGCCAACACACCATAAGCCTTCTTAACAACCCTATCAACCTGGGTGGCACCTTTGTGGGATCTATGTACGTGGACCCCAAGATCCCTCTGTTCCTCCACACTTCCAAGAATCCTGCCTTTAACCCTGTATTCAGCATTCAAATTCGATCTTCTAAAATGAATCACTTCACATTTATCTAGCTTGAACTCCATCTGCCACTTTCAACCCAGCTCTGCATCCTGTCAATGATTTGGATGAGTTTACCAGGAATGTGTTGGAACAGTCAAGTCGAGAGATAACAAAGGCATGAGTGAGGGTTTCAGCAGCTAATGAGCTGAGACAGGGATGAAGTTAAGCAGTGATAGCCCAACCACGAGGTCCGGAGTTCATCTCAGGATCAAATATGGCACCAACATTGCAAACAGTTTAGTTCAGTCTCAAACTGTTACCACGAGGAGTGATGGAGCCAGTAGAGAGAGGCAAAATTCCCGCTCATCCAGTCCTGGATATCAGATAACCAATCTGATAATTTAGCAACATACATAGAAAATAGGTGGAGGCCATTCGGCCCTCTGAGCATTCATTCTGATCACGGCTGATGATCAAGTTCAATGCCCGGATTCCGCGTTCCCTCCGTATCCCTTCATTCCTTTAGTCCCAAAAGCTTTATTTAATTCCTTCTTGAAATTGCACAACATTTTGGGAAGGAAATCTGCCGGACTTACCCAGTCTGGCCTACATTTGACTTCAGAAGCACAGCAATGTGGTTGAGCAATAAATGCCGGCCATGCCAGTGATGCTCACAACCAGTGAATCAACTAAATGAAACTAACGCTGTTTTCAGATGATGTCACCAAGGGACAGCATGTAGCTGGGAAATAAAAGGGGCCCCAAGGTAAACCAAATTAGCAATAACACTGGGACGGAGGAATTCCTGGAGTATGTACAAGATGTCTTTTTTAGGTCAGTACTTTGAGGAATAAACCAGGTAACATGCTATCCTAGATTTGGCATTGTGCAATGAAAATGAGTTCATTAATAATCATTGTGTGGGATCCTTTAGCTTTTAGGGAACAGTGAGCATAATATGATAGAATCCTTCATTAGGATGGAAAATGAAGAAGTCTGATCTGAAACGGGTCCTAAACCTAAACGAAGAAAACTACAAAGGTATGAGGAGTGAGTTGGCTAAATGAGACTGGAGAACTTCATTAAAAGGCGGTGGTTGATACTTAAGGAACAAATGCATTGCAAGTTATACATTTGAAGTAAGGGGTGTTAAGAGATCCAATGTTTATTTAAGATGTTCAGTTGAGTTCAACGAATAAACATTGTTTTGTGTTTAAAAACCCACGTGTCCATAATTGTAATCCCACTCCTAGGGAACAAGCCGTGTGCTAGGAAAAGCAGCAAATCCATTAAAGGGGGAGGTTGGTTGAACTCCATGATACATTTTGGGGTTCTGAAAACACCTCGCCCATGACAGTAGCAAGCCTGAGGACTGAGCAGTTTAGAATTCAGAAAATGACAAAAAGATGAAGTAAAAGGGAAAAATAAAGTATGAGAATGAACTTGCAAGGAGCATAAAAACAGATGGCAAAAGCATCAAGTATGGAAAAAGAAAAGGATAAGTATTATAATCCCAAACAGGAGAATTTATAATAGACAAGGAAATGGGCGAGCAATTAAACAACTGCTTTAGTTCTGTCTTCATGGAGGAAAACACAAACAAGTCCCCAGAAATGAGAGGGAACCAAAGACAAGGGGGAATTGAAGGAGATTAATGACAGCAACAAAATAGTGCTGAAGAAATTAGTGGGACTGAAAGCCGATAATTTTGAGATGTGGGCATCGCTGGTTAGGCAGCCCACCCCTAGTTAAGAACATAAGAACTAGGAGCAGGAGTCGGCCATCTGGCCCCTCGAGCCTGCTCCGCCATTCAATGAGATCATGGCTGATCCTTTGTGGACTCAGCTACACTTACCCACCTGCTCAGCATAACCCTTAATCCCTTTACTGTTCAAAAATCTATCTACCTTTGCCTTAAAAACATTGTACGAAGTCTTACAACACCAGGTTAAAGTCCAACAGGTTTGTTTCGATGTCACTAGCTTTCGGAGCGCTGCTCCTTCCTCAGGTGAATGAAGAGGTCTGTTCCAGAAACACATATATACACAGATTCAAAGATGCCAAACAATGCTAGGAATTCGACCATTAGCAGGTGATTAAATCTTTACAGATCCAGAGATGGGGTAACCCCAGGTTAGAGGTGTGAATTGTGTAAAGTCTTAAAAACATTTAATGAAGGAGCCTTAACTGCTTCACTGGGGAGTGAATTCCACTGATTCACAATCCTTTGGGTGAAGAAGTTCCTCCTCAACTAAGTCCTAAATCTACTTCCCCTTATTTTGAGGCTATGCCCCCTAGTTCTGCTTTCACCCGCCAGTGGAAACAACCTGCCCGCATCTATCCTATCTATTCCCTTCATAATCTTATATGTTTCTATAAGATCTCCCCTCATCCTTCTAAATTCCAATGAGTACAGTCCCAGTCTACTCAACCTCTCCTCGTAATCCAACCCCTTCAGCTCTGGGATTAACCTAGTGAATCTCCTCTGCACACCCTCCAGTGCCAGTACGTCCTTTCTCAAGTAAGGAGACCAAACCTGAACACAATACTCCAGGTGTGGCCTCACCAGCACCCTATACAGCTGCAACATAACCTCCCTGTTTATAAACTCCATCCCTCTCGCAATGAAGGACAAAATTCCATTTGCCTAGTTAATCACCTGCAAACCACACTTTTTTAAGATTCATGCACAAGGACCCCAGGTCCCTCTGCCCAGCATGCTATTTGTTACCTCTGAACACTTTGCTTTACTGCTCACCTAAGTGCCATATGCAAACTTTGACACATTGCACTTGGTCCCCAACACCAGATCAGCTGTGTAAATTGTAAACAATTGCGGGCCCAACTCTGATCCCCGAGGTTCACCGCTAGCCACTGATCGCCAACCAGAAAAGCACCCATTTATCCGACTCTTTGCTTTCTGTTAGTTAACCAATCCTCTAGTTGCCCTTCAGAAGATGGGGGTGAGCTGCCTTCTTGAGCCCCTGCAGTCCCTGAGCTGCAGGTACACCCACTGTGCTGTTAGGGAGGAGGTTCCAGGATTTTGCCCCTGTGACAGTGAAGGAACGGCGATATATTTCCAAGTCAGGGTGGTGAGTGACATGGACGGGAACCTCCAGGTGGTGGGGTTCCCAGGTATCTGCTGCTCTTGTCCTTCTAGATGGTCGTGGGTTTGGAAGGTGCTGCCCGAGTTACTGCAGTGCATCTTGTAGATGGTACACACGGCCGCAACTGTTCATCGGTGGTGCAGTGAGAGTCCTTATGAAAGGGGAGCAATCAAGCGGCTGCTTTGTCCTGGATGGTGTCGAGCTTCTCGAGTGTTGTTGGAGCTGCTCATCCAGGCAAGTGGAGAGTATTCCATCACACTCCTGACTTGGGACTCGGAGATGGTGGACAGACTGTGGGATCAGGTGGTGAGTTACTCGCTGTCGGATTCCCTGCCCACACACACGGACTCTCAGTGGGGTACGGGTTCCCCACACACTGACTCTCTCTGGGGTACGGGTTCCACACACACTGACTCTCACTGGGGTACGGTTCCCACACACACTGACCCTCACTGGGGTACGGGTCCCACACACACTGACCCTCACTGGGGTACGGGTCCCACACACACAGACTCTCACTGGGGTACGGGTCCCACACACACGGACTCTCACTGGGGTACGGGTCCCACACACACTGACTCTCACTGGGGTACGGGTTCCCCACACACTGACTCTCTCTGGGGTACGGGTTCCACACACTGACTCTCACTGGGGTACGGGTCCCCTACACACTGACTCTCACTGGGGTAGGGGTCCCACACACACGGACTCTCACTGGGGTACGGGTCCCACACACACGGACTCTCACTGGGGTACGGGTCCCACACACACGGACTCTCACTGGGGTACGGGTCCCACACACACTGACTCTCACTGGGGTTCAGGTCCCACACACACTGACTCTCACTGGGATAGGGGTTCCCCACACACTGATTCTCACTGGGGTACGGGTTCCACACACACTGACTCTCACTGGGGTACGGGTCCCACACACACTGACTCTCACTGGGGTACGGGTCCCACACACACTGACTCTCACTGGGGTACGGGTCCCACACACACTGACTCTCACTGGGGTACGGGTCCCACACACACTGACTCTCACTGCGGTACGGGTCCCACACACACTGACACTCACTGGGGTACGGGTCCCACACACACTGACTCTCACTGGGGTACGGGTCCCACACACACTGACACTCACTGGGGTACGGGTCCCACACACACTGACTCTCACTGGGGTACGGGTCCCACACACACCGACTCTCACTGGGGAACGGGTTCCCCACACACTGACTCTCACTGGGGTGGATGTACGTACCCTGGAATACTGGCCAATTGGTACGAATGATGTCTTTGATCCTCGTGTGATCTGGATGATCCGGAATTTCCTATTAGAGATTAAGGGAAGTGCGTAATCAGAAGGATTTCTAAATGTTCGTGCGAGATTGACTGTGACTGCAACAGCTGAGCTAAGGAAATCTGAAGAGGGATTCCCAAATTCCTCTGTTCCTGTGCAAGTCTCGGTACTGCTTGAATTGCTGAGGTCTGACCCCCTTTCGTTCTAAACTCCTCGCCTCAAATATTCATGTGTTGATCCAGGTCACCGCTACTTCAGGCCTGGATAGAGTGGACGTGGAGAGGATGTTTCCACGTAGGAAAAACTAGAAGCAGAGGGCACAATCTCAGACTAAAGGGACGATCCTTTAAAACAGAGATGAGGAGGAATTTCTTCAGCCAGAGGGTGGTGAATCTGTGGAACTCTTTGCCGCAGAAGGCTGTGGAGGCCAAATCACTGAGTGTCTTTGAGACCGAGATGGATAGGTTCTTGGTTAATAAGGGGATCAGGGGTTTTGGGGAGAAGGCAGGAGAATGGGGATAAGAAAAATATCAGCCGTGATTGAATGGCGGAGCAGACTCGATGGGCCGAGTGGCCTAATTCTGCTCCGATGTCTGATCATATGGGGAGAGTCTCTATCTTCCCAATATCTCCCTCACCCAACATATCTGACACACAGCACCGTCACGGATCTCTGACCCCTCCCTCTCACACACAAAGATTAGAAATAGGGGTCGGCCATTCGGCCCACTTCACCATTCCACGTGGTTCTGGCTGAGCATCTCCCCACTATTGACAAACCCCTTGATGTCATTAATATCCAAAAATCTATTGATTTTTGTCTAGAACATGTTCAATAACTGAACCTCCACAGCCTCTGGGGGAAGAAATTCCTCCTCATCTCAGCCGACCGCTTACCCTGAGACTGTCTCCTGGTTCCAGACTCACCAGCCAGTGGAAACACCCTCTCCACATCCACCTGACAGGTCCGATAAGAATCTGACAATTTCAAAAGGTCACTGATGTCGGAACCTGCCCCCCATTGCTGACTATTAATCAGCATCACTCCCAACTCCCTCAACCACTCACCTGCCACACACCCTCCTGCAGTTGGTAGAGAACAATTTCTTCACCATCCAGGACCCAGAGCCCTCCCAAGTCATCAAACGTCACATCCCAGGCTCGCTCCTTCATTGGCATCGTCTGCCGGTGAACCAATCTCCGAGATTCCACATCCAGCTCGAGGACAGATACTGAGGAGAAACTGAACAAAAGGCAATTCAGCACGGGGTTAGACGCAGAGTAAAGCTCCCTCTACACTGTCCCGATCAAACACTCCCAGGACAGGTACAGCACGGGGTTAGATACAGAGTAAAGCTCCCTCTACACTGTCCCGATCAAACACTCTCAGGACAGGTACAGCACGGAGTTAGATACAGAGTAAAGCTCCCTCTACACTGTCCCCATCAAACACTCCCAGGACAGGTACAGCACAGGGTCAGATACAGAGTAAAGCTCCCACTACACTGTCCCCATCAAACACTCCCAGGACAGGTACAGCACGGGGTTAGATACAGAGTAAAGCTCCCTCTACACTGTCCCCATCAAACACTCCCAGGACAGGTACAGCACAGGGTCAGATACAGAGTAAAGCTCCCACTACACTGTCCCCATCAAACACTCCCAGGACAGGTACAGCACGGGGTTAGATACAGAGTAAAGCTCTCTCTACACTGTCCCCATCAAACACTCCCAGGACAGGTACAGCACAGGGTCAGATACAGAGTAAAGCTCCCACTACACTGTCCCCATCAAACACTCCCAGGACAGGTACAGCACTGGGTTAGATACAGAGTAAAGCTCCCTCTACACTGTCCCCATCAACACCTCGGACAGGTACAGCACGGGGTTAGATACAGAGTAAAGCTCCCTCTACACTGTCCCCATCAAACACTCCCAGGACAGGTACAGCACGGGGTTAGATACAGAGTAAAGCTCCCTCTACACTGTCCCCATCAAACACTCCCAGGACAGGTACAGCACAGGGTCAGATACAGAGTAAAGCTCCCACTACACTGTCCCCATCAAACACTCCCAGGACAGGTACAGCACGGGGTTAGATACAGAGTAAAGCTCCCTCTACACTGTCCCCATCAAACACTCCCAGGACAGGTACAGCACAGGGTCAGATACAGAGTAAAGCTCCCACTACACTGTCCCCATCAAACACTCCCAGGACAGGTACAGCACAGGGTCAGATACAGAGTAAAGCTCCCTCTACACTGTCCCCATCAACACCTCGGACAGGTACAGCACGGGGTTAGATACAGAGTAAAGCTCCCTCGACACTGTCCCCATCAAACACTCCCAGGACAGGTACAGCATGGGGTCAGATACAGAGTAAAGTTCCCTCTACACTGTCCCCATCAAACACTCCCAGGACAGGTACAGCACGGGTTAGATACAGAGTAAAGCTCCCTCTGCACTGTCCCCATCAAACACTCCCAGACAGGTACAGCACAGGGTTAGATATAGACCTCTACACTATCCAATCGCAGCGCAATGGCCAACTGGAGCAGTTCCCAGCCTTGGGAATACCAGCCCCATTGAGAAAGATGTGGATAGACTGTTGATCCAGTCTGTAGCCACACGTACCTGTCACACAGAACAGCAAAGAAATCAGCCCCTCTGCAGTGGACTATCCGGGCTACAGCACATCGGGTCTACAATATAGAGACAGAGGTTAGTGCCAGCAAAGCACCGGCATTGACCCGACGAGTGGAAGGCAACGTTCCCGAGTTACACATGATATTTCTGCACCATCTTTAACACAATGAAACATCCCAAACTGCTTCACAGGAACATTATAAAATACAATAAAACACTGGGTACAAAAGGAGATTTCATAGAATTTACAACGCAGAAGGAGGCCTTTCGGCCCATCGAGTCTGCACCGGCTCTTGGAAAGAGCACCCTACCCACGCCCACACCTCCACCGTATCCCCATAACCCAGTAACCCCACCCAACACTAAGGGCAATTTTGGACACTAAGGGCAATTTATCATGGCCAATCCACCTAACCTGCACATCTTTGGACTGTGGGAGGAAACCGGAGCACCCGGAGGAAACCCACGCAGACACGGGGAGGACGTGCAGACTCCGCACAGACAGTGACCCAAGCCGGAATCGAACCTGGGGCCCTGGAGCTGTGAAGCAATTGTGCTATCCACAAGGCTACCGTGCTGCCCCGAGATATTAGGTTGAGTGACATAAAAGCTTTGTTAAAATGGTTGGTTTTAAGGAATGTCCTAAAGGAGGAATGACAGAATTGTTACGGTTCAGAGGGAAGCTATTGGGTCCATTGTGTCTGCACGGTCTCCCTGAATGAGCATCCTGACTTACAGGCGGGACCTACCTTCTGAGAGGCAGGAAGCTGCAGCTCACTCAGTTCCAGGCAGTGCAGCAGCTTTCCACTTTCATATTCCCACAACCGGACAGTCCCGTCCTGGACACCAGAAACAACAGGAGTCAGCACAACGCCCAAAATAATATTAATATCCACAAGTTACAAAAACCGACCATACACACACCCCCCTACCCCCCCCCCCCCACGCCCACCCCCCCCCCCCCCCCCCACCGCCCCCCTCACCACCCCCCCCTCACAACCCCCCATCCCCCCCCCCTCCTCACACCGCCCCCCCTCACACCCCCCCCCTCTCACACCACCCCCCCTCTCACATCACCCCCCCTCTCACACCCCCCCCCCTCTCACACACCCCCCCCCTCCTCACTCACCCCCCCCCTCCTCACTCACCCCCCCCTCCTCACTCACCCCCCCCCTCCTCACTCACCCCCCCCCTCCTCACTCACCCCCCCCTCCTCACTCACCCCCCCTCCTCACTCACCCCCCCCCTCCTCACTCACCCCCCCCCTCCTCACTCACCCCCCCCCTCCTCACTCACCCCCCCCCTCCTCACTCACCCCCCCCCCTCCTCACTCACCCCCCCCCCTCCTCACTCACCCCCCCCCTCCTCACTCACCCCCCCCCTCCTCACTCACCCCCCCCCTCCTCACTCACCCCCCCCCTCCTCACTCACCCCCCCCCTCCTCACTCACCCCCCCCCTCCTCACTCACCCCCCCCCTCCTCACTCACCCCCCCCTCCTCACTCACCCCCCCCACTCACCCCCCCCTCACTCACCCCCCCCACTCACTCACCCCCCCCCACTCACTCACCCCCCCCCCACTCACTCACCCCCCCCCCACTCACTCACCCCCCCCCACTCACTCACCCCCCCCCCACTCACTCACCCCTCACTCACCCCCCCCCTCACTCACCCCCCCCTCACCGCCCCACACCCCCCCTCACGCCCCCACACACCCCTCACCCACACCCCACACACACCCCTCACCCCCCCCCCCCCACCTCACCCACCCCCACCCCCCCCTCACCCACCCCCACACCCCCCTCACCCACCCCCACACCCCCCTCACCCACCCCCACCTCACCCCCCCCACCTCACCCCCCCCACACACCCCCCTCACCCACCCCCACCTCACCCCCCCCACCTCACCCCCCCCACACACCCCCCTCACCCACCCCCACACCCACCCCCTCACCCCCCCCCAACCACCCCACCCCCTCACCCCCCCACACCCACCCCCACACCCACATCCCCCCCTCACCCACCCCCACATTCCCCCCTCACACACCCCCACACCGCCGCCCCCACCCCCACACCGCCCCCCCCCACCCCCACACCACCGCCCCCCCCCACCCCCACACCACCGCCCCCCCCCACCCCCACACCACCGCCCCCCACCCCCACACCACCGCCCCCCCCCCACCCCCACACCACCGCCCCCCCCCCACCCCCACACCACCGCCCCCCCCCACCCCCACACCACCGCCCCCCCCACACCGCCGCCCCCACCCCCACATCACCACCCCCCCTCACCCCCCTCGCCCCCACACCCCCCCCACCCCCACACCACCACCCCCCCCTCACCCCCCTCGCCCCCACACCTCCCCCCCTCACCCCCACACCCCCCCCTCACCCCCACACACACCCCCCCCTCACCCCCACACACACCCCCCCCTCACCCCCACACACACCCCCCCCTCACCCCCACACACACCCCCCCCTCACCCCCACACACACCCCCCCCTCACCCCCACACACACCCCCCCTCACCCCCACACACCCCCCCCTCACCCCCACACACACCCCCCCTCACCCCCACACACACCCCCCCTCACCCCCACACACCCCCCCCTCACCCCCACACACCCCCCCTCACCCCCACACACACCCCCCCTCACCCCCACACACACCCCCCTCACCCCCACACACACACCCCCCTCACCCCCACACACCCCCCCTCACCCCCACACACCCCCCGCCCTCACCCCCACACACCCCCCCTCACCCCCACACACACCCCCCCTCACCCCCACACACACCCCCCCTCACCCCCACACACACCCCCCCTCACCCCCACACACACCCCCCCTCACCCCCACACACACACACACCCCCTCACCCCCACACCCACCCCCCCTTAACCCCACACACCCACCCCCCCTCACCCCCACACACCCACCCCCCCTCACCCCCACACACACACCCCCCCTCACCCCCACACACACACCCCCCCTCACCCCCACACACACACCCCCCCTCACCCCCACACACACACCCCCCCTCACCCCCACACACACACACCCCCTCACCCCCACACACACACACCCCTCACCCCCACACACACACACCCCTCACCCCCACACACACACACCCCTCACCCCCACACACACACACCCCTCACCCCCACACACACACACCCCTCACCCCCACACCCCTCACCCCCACACCCCTCACCCCCACACCCCTCACCCCCACACCCCTCACCCCCACACCCCTCACCCCCACACCCCTCACCCCCACACACACCCCTCACCCCCACACACACCCCTCACCCCCACACACACCCCTCACCCCCACACACACCCCTCACCCCCACACACACCCCTCACCCCCACACACACCCCTCACCCCCACACACACCCCTCACCCCCACACACACCCCTCACCCCCACACACACCCCTCACCCCCACACACACCCCTCACCCCCACACACACCCCTCACCCCCACACACACCCCTCACCCCCACACACACCCCTCACCCCCACACACACCCCTCACCCCCACACACACCCCTCACCCCCACACACACCCCTCACCCCCACACACACCCCTCACCCCCACACACACCCCTCACCCCCACACACACCCCTCACCCCCACACACACCCCTCACCCCCACACACACCCCTCACCCCCACACACACCCCTCACCCCCACACACACCCCTCACCCCCACACACACCCCTCACCCCCACACACACCCCTCACCCCCACACACACCCCTCACCCCCACACACACCCCTCACCCCCACATACACATCGGCCTCACCCCCACACACACATTGTCCTCACCCCCCCCCACACACACACACCACCCACACCCCGCGTCCCATCCCACGCACAGCTCCCTATTCACAATATAATCTGACAGTCCCCTTGTCTGAAATCCAGACCCCCACTCACCTTTTCACAACGTACTCTCACCGTCTCCGTCTGAACCCACTCAACCTCTCTACGATCCTATCTACGGCTCGCACTTTCCTTCATTCTAAATACCACCTCACTAGCCCCATCCCTTACAAAGTTACTTTACATTTATTTGCCTTGTGTCCAATTCTTCAGCCTTGACAGGAATGTAGACCGAAACGATTTCAGCATACATTCAAGTGACACTGCAAAAACACACCTCTGTCCACAGACAACTCTATTCCATTTATATTTTGAAATCAATCTTTTACAAAAACATTTGAGGCGTTATCCTTGCCTCAGAGATGAGGCACCCTCGGCAGAAGGTTCAGATTTCACGTCCCACTGTAGAGATTTGAGCACCTAACCCTGGCCGATACTCCCACCGTAGTCCAGAGAGATATTACATGTTGCAGAGAGAGGTAATACTACCTACCCCAGAGCCAGATACTAGCAGCTGTGCATGATTTGGAGGAATGGAAAGCTCACTAACAAACCTGTGGGAAGAGAAACACTTTGCTTTATTATGTGGTACAGGTACCGGACTCTGGCTATGACATCCCAAAATCCCGAAGCACCCGAAACCCAGCGACACATTTGAAGCTGGCACCCTGGGCACAATTTGAATTCAACCTTTTTATTCTTAATGTTAAATGATTCAATTATCCACGACAATGTTTCCTTAAATACATGCCCACACTGCAGTCATGTTTTCACACAGAGATCTAGTCAACATGCACCATCCCTTCCACTATCCATCCAATTCCAATGTTCCTCAACAATTGCACAAACCCCCTTCTCGATATCAGTCTGACCAGGTATACAGCACACCACAGAGGGCCAGAACCCAGCCAACACTGGTCAGTCTGCGGCCAAACCACGCATCCCCTGGCCGGACCCTGCCGACCCTCAGCCAATTGCCACCGCCCCAGGCACGGCCTTGGCTGCTCCTGGCAACCCTCAACAAGTGGAAAGTTGATGTGGAAACACAGTGGGGTTAAGAGCTACTGGATCGTCGGAGCTGATGGACTTGGCTCAGGTAATTTTCTTAGCAACATGAAAAATAAAGGGCTCAGCAATTTGAGCTTATAGATTTTGGGAGTAAAAAGAAGTAATTCATTAAATCCCCACAGTGGAGGCCATTCGGCCCATCGAGTCTGCACTGACCCTCTGAAAGAGCACTCCACCCTGTGCATTGATCACAGCCCGACCTGCACACCTTTTGACTGTGGGAGGAAACCCACGTAGTCACAGGGAGAACGTGCAAACTCCACACGTCACCCAAGGCCAGAATTGAACCTCGGTCCCTAGTGCTGAGGCAGCAGTGCTAATCACTGTGCCAAGAGCCTGCTTGGAGATCACAGCCCTAGAATATCCAAGGGACCTGCGGAGAGATCCCAGATCCCAGCTTTAAACCCTCTAATCTGCTCACAGTTATTGAGTGACGGTGAACATACTCGCGATGTCCCAGGCAGAATGCTTGAATGACGTGCGGCCGCTCCAGTAAACTGACTCGAATTTTCTCATCACGATCGGCTGTAATAACGTATCGATTATCTGGACTGACTGCCTGTTGAGGGAAGCAGAACAGCTAAGAAACAGAGTAGGCACAAATGGGTTATTTTCTGATTTACAAGGTGTTAAGAGTGGACTGCCACAGGCACCTCAAATTTTACCATTTCTATGTGACCCAGCTGAAGGTCTGGTTGACAAATTTGCTTGACCACCCAAAGCTAGGACGGTAAGTTGCAAAGAGGACTACGGGTGCTCTCACAGGCCATAGATATGTTCAGTGAGTGGGTAAAGGTCTGGACAATGGAGTACAATGTGGGAAAATGTGAAATTGTCCATTTTGGCAGGAAGAATAAAAAAGTTTATTATCTAAATGGTGAGAGATTGCACAGCTCCAAGACGCAGAGGGATCCGGGGGTCCTGGTGAATCGCAAAAGATTAGTATAGCAAGTAATTAGAAAGTAATTAAATATGGTTTATTTTAAGGGCAATTGAATATAAAAATAGGGAAGCTATGCAGAAGTTGTACAGGGTGTCGGTGAGACCACATTTGGAGTAGTACTTCAGTGAGAATGGAAACTTCCGGAGCACTGACCATAACCTTCCGCTCGTCTCTAGACTCGGGGGAGGTGTCAGAGGATTGGAGAATTCCAAATGTTCTGGCCTTGTTCAAGGATAGTCCAGAAATTACAGAGCAGTCAGTTTAACATCAGTGGTGGGTAAGCTTCCGGAAACAATTATTTGGGATAGAACTAGTAATCACATGGAAAAATGTGGGTTGATTAGGAACAGGCAGCATGGATTTTTAATGAGAAAATCTTGTTTAACTAGCTGGCTGAAGTTTTTTTATGAGGTAAAAGAAAGGTTTGATGAGGGAAATGCTGTCAGTGTGGTGTACATGGACTTTCAGAAGACATTTGATACAGTGCCACACAACAGACTTTAAAAATATGTTTTTAAAGTACCTAATTCTTTTTTTTCCAAATAAGGGTCAATCTACTGTGGCCAATCCAACTACCCGGCACATATTTTGGGTTGTGGGGGTGAGATCTACGCAGGCACAGGGATAATGTGCAAACTCCACATGGACTGTGACCTGGGGCCAGGATCGAACCCAGGTCCTCGGCGCCGTGTGCCACACAAGACTTGAGAAAAGTTAGAGCTGATGGAATAAAGGGAGCAACAGCAAGTGGGTGAATAACTGGAAGCAGAGAGTAATGATCAATGGATAGTTTTCAGGCTGGAGGAAGGTTTGTAGTTGTGTTCTTGGTGGTCAGTATTGGGACCTTTGCTTTTCCTGATATATATTAATGATCTTGATCTTGGTGTGAAGGGGACAATTTAAAAGTTTGCGGATGACTACAATACTTTGTATTGTAAACTGTGAGGAGGACAATGTCGAACTTCAAAAGGACAGAGACAAGTTGGTGGAGTGAGCAGATAGGAGGCAGATGACAAGTCAATGCGGAGAAGTGGGAGGTGATGCATTTCCATTGGAAGGACATGGAGAGACAATATAAAATAAAGGGTAGAATTATTGAAGGGGTGCAGGAGCAGAGGGAGCTGGGTGTATTGGTGCTTAGATGATTAGAACATAGAACGATACAGCGCAGTACAGGCCCTTCGGCCCACGATGTTGCACCAAAACAAAAACCATCTAACCTACACTATGCCATTATCATCCATATGTTGATCCAATAAAACTTTTAAATGCCCTCAATGTTGGCGAGCTCACTACTGTAGCAGGTAGGGCATTCCACGGCCTCACTACTCTTTGCGTAAAGAACCTACCTCTGACCTATATCTATTACCCCTCAGTTTAAAGCTATGTCCCCTCGTGCCAGCCATTTCCATCCGCGGGAGAAGGCTCTCACTGTCCACCCTATCCAACCCCCTGATCATTTTGTATGCCTCTATTAAGTCTCCTCTTAACCTTCTTCTCTCCAACGAAAACAACCTCAAGTCCATCAGCCTTTCCTCATAAGATTTTCCCTCCATACCAGGCAACATCCTGGTAAATCTCCTCTGCACCCGCTCCAAAGCCTCCACGTCCTTCCTATAATGCGGTGACCAGAACTGTACGCAATACTCCAAATGCGGCCGTACCAGAGTTCTGTACAGCTGCAACATGACCTCCTGACTCCGGAACTCAATCCCTTATCTTATAAGGAAAGGTTGAACAGGTTAGAGTTGATCAAAATGTTCAAGATGCTGACAGTGGAAAGAACCTCTTCTGAACCTTTCTTTTTTTTCATTTTAATCCCGTCTTGCTGGCTGTTTTTAAACTTCAGACATCTGAACCTCCGCCGACCCCCAGTGCAAGCTGCTATTCAGGGGAGTCCCCCTCGGGCAGTTTGCTGTGTGGCAGGGTCCAGTGACATCATTGTGGGTCACTGTCTGTGCGGAGTCTGCATTTTCTCCCCGTGTCTGCGTGGGTTTCCTCCGGGTGCTCCGGTTTCCGCCCACAGTCCAAAGACGTGCAGGTTAGGTGGATTGGCCATGATAATTGTGACAGATGTGGCTAGCAGCCAATCAACTCAGAGTTGATCTGGATCTCGATTGACATTCAATGCTGATTGGTTTGGGCTGTTCATAAAATCCACAGAATCCCTACAGTGCAGAACGGGGCCATTCAGCCATCGAGTCTGCACTGACTCTCCAAAAGAGCACTTGATCTCTGCCCACACCCCGGCCGTATCCCCATTACCCTGCACATGGATCATGGCCAATCCACCCAACCTGCACATCTTTGGACTGTGGGAGGAAACCGGAGGAAACCCACAGACACGGGGAGAACGTGCAGACTCCAGACAGGGACCCAAGGCCAGAATTGAACCCGGGTCCCTGGCGCTGTGAGGCAGCAGTGCTAACCACTGTGCTACCCTGTTCCAGAAGGTTCTGGAAAGAAAGGCAGGCTAGCTCTCAGGTTTTAGTGTTGTGTTTGGGAAAGAGTTGAAGAAGGCTTTAGGGACTTCTGGGTGCGGCGATGACCAGCTAAGTCGCACGTTTCGGCAGCTCCCGGTGAAACGGACTTTTGGGCTCTTAATGAGAGCCCCAACGGCAGTTTTAACGGCTAAAAGCACTGTGCGGTAAACCAGAAGGGAATCCCCCCTGGACACGGATGGAAAAAGGAGAGGAAAGTGGCCGGATTGCGGTGGATCCTTTAGAGCAGCGGCAAGGAAGGCAAGCAAAAACCAAGATGGCGTCGGAAGGTGGCAGTTTCATATGGGGCCCTGAACAACACGAGTTCTTGAAGCGCTGCGTGGAAGAGCTTAAAAAGGAGATGAAGAAGCTGTTGGCCCCGATATTACAGGCGATTGAAGGGCTAAAGGAGGAGCAAAAGACCCAGGAGCAGGAGCTTCGGGTCGTGAAGGCAAAGGCTGCCGAGAACGAGGACGATATACAGGGCCTGGTGGTGAAGACGGAGATGCACGAGGCACACCATAAAAGGTGTGTGGAAAGACTGGAGGTGCTGGAGAATAATGCGAGGAGGAAGAATTTAAGGATTCTTGGTCTTCCCGAGGGTGCAGAGGGGGCGGACGTCGGGGCATATGTGAGCACGATGCTGCACTCGTTAATGGGATCGGAGGCCCCGACGGGTCCGTTGGAGGTGGAGGGAGCCTATCGAGTTATGGCGCGAAGACCGAGGGCTGGAGAAATTCCCCGAGCCATAGTGGTGAGATTCCTCCGTTTTAAGGACAGAGAGATGGTCCTCAGATGGGCAAAGAAAACTCGGAGCAGTAGGTGGGAGAACGCGGTAATCCGCATATATCAGGATTGGAGTGCGGAGGTGGCGAGAAGGAGGGCGAGCTTTAATCGGGCCAAGGCAGTGCTTCATAAAAGGAAGGTCAAATTTGGAATGCTGCAGCCGGCAAGACTGTGGGTCACATATCAAGGGAAACACCACTACTTTGAAACGGCGGATGAGGCATGGACATTTATTGTCGAAGAGAAATTGGAATAAGTGGGTTATATAAAAAAAAGAACGTTTGAGACAAAGTGGTGGGGCGAATATGGGGGGCGAAGAGGGGGGAAAAAGGGGGGAGAGGAGAGATGATTTTTAAGTTGTTAATCCTGCGACCCGGTAACTTTTCTCTCTTCCCCTTGTTGTGGGGGAGGGAGGGAGGGAGGTGGAGGAGCTGGGGGCGTCGGCCATTGGGGGCGGGGCCAAAAGGGAAGCGCGGGCTTTGTTCCCGCGCTATGATAATTATGGCGGGAACAGGGAAGCAGGAAGGAGGGGGCGTCGCACAGTGCGAGCCGAGGTCATGGGGGTAGCCGAGGTCGGCCTGAGTTTGCTGACTTCTGGGAGCAACGTGGGGGGTGCAATTACGC
>NW_027309230.1:0-45401 GCF_047496885.1 Scyliorhinus torazame | reverse complement strand
TAGCAACTGGGACCTTGTACGGTAGAGAAGTTTTTAGATATAAGTTTAGCTAATTTGTGGGCAGTTGGACATAGATAGTGAGAGAGACGGCAGCACTCGCAGCTCTGCTAGAAGCGGTGGGTTAAAAAGGATGGAGAGGGAGCATTTCTCTCAGCTTTGCTAGAAGGAAAGCCATACCATGCAGTAATGGTTAAGAAGACAAGTGCAGAGATCTGAAGAGCAGCAGGTTAAAGAAACTTGAGAAATGAAGAAAAGTTTCCAAGAAGTTTGAGGTTAAAGGTACTAGAAAAGAGAAGGTAGCACGGTGGCACAGTGGGTTAGCCCTGCTGCCTCACGGCGCCGAGGTTCCAGGTTCGATCCCGGCTCTGGGTCACTGTCCATGTGGAGTTTGCGCATTCTCCCCGTATTTGAGTGGATTTCGCCCCCACAACCCAAAGATGTGCAAGGTAGGTGGATTGAACACGCTAAATTGCCCCTTAATTGGAAAAAAATGAATTGGGTACACTAGATTTATTTTTAAAAAGGTACTAGAAAAGAGAACAGCTCAGTAAAGTCACAGAGAGTTGAAAAGGCGTTGGATAGGCAGAGACCAGAAAGATATCTGAAGTGATTTTCTGGTTTGTGAGATTTTACTACAGCCGGTGGAACAAGAGTTGAAATAACTATGGAGGTTAGATCTCAGAGTTTGTGTAAAAGCAGATACGGCAAAATAAACCTAAAATGTGGTGGTGTAAAATCCTGGACTGGATTCACTGATAAAAATGGAGTGGAAGCTCTGTATTAAAGTGTCATTTGAAAAACATGGACTGGATTTTGGAATGTAAATCACTAAGGGAATGCATTATTAGGTGAGAAGATTCTGAAGCCTTTTGTGAGTGGAGTTTGGAAACTCTCATGTGATCATCTATATTGAGGATAAATCCATAGGCACTACCTTAGTTTCAAATACACTTGCGTGTATTTGACCACAGTCACCTTGTATACTTAAAAGGGACATTTTGTGTGAATGAGACTATTGTAGCTTAAGATATACTTTATAATGTGTCTTTGTTAAACTAAGGGGGAGTAAATGAGTATTGTATAATAATCCAACTTTACATATTTAATTTTTTTAAACTCTTGTTGTTAAAACTAATTAACAGTCCTGTGACTCTATTCTTCCATGTTTTAGTTTTTAAGATGTCTTTTGAGCCAGGGTTCCATTCTAGGATCTTCCCATTCAGTTACAACATCAACTGAGATCATAACAAACCCAAGTTTCAATTTGATTAGCTTTCAGTTCCTCTTTCCTCCTATGACCAGAGAGGAATTCCACACAAGAGGAACAGGTAAAGAATAAGAGCAAAATAAAATGCAAAATCTTCAATTCAACATTGAGGGAGGAGGAGAGAGCCAGGGTGACAGGGAGAAAGTCGTGCAAAATTAAAATCAGGCAGCCAGTTGGAACAGATCATATAGAATTAATGCAAAAATGGCTAACTGATCAATCAGGAATTTCTGCCTCAGATTTTCCATCCCTCTCACTGTTAATCCCTTGCTGGGGTTCAGTTTCAGAGGTGCTAGCCACCCTCCTGATGAACAGGCCCAAGAAGAGTGAATCTTGCCTGTGAGCTGTGGGAGAACGGGCCACAGCTGACCTTATGCTGAGTCTACATGCATATAGCAAGGGTCAGTGGATTGAAATAGCAGCAAAGATGTCAACGGATTCTCAAAGCACCCAGGCCAACTGTTAACCCTGGTTCAAATCCAAAAACTCATCTCACATTAGGAATAGAATGTGGAACTACAGAGCTACTCACAGGCTGTATTCACGGGGAAGCAATTTAACATGTCAGCTTGGCTCAGTTGACAACACTCCCACTTCTCAGTCAGGGTGTTTTAGGATTGAGTCTCAGTCCAATGAGTCTGTGCATAAGCAAGGTGGACATTCAGTGCTGTTCTGACCAACTTGCAAACTCAATCTGCGCTCTCAGATGGACATAAAATATCCCTGTGCACAACTCGAATGAAGTGTGAAGCTGTTTCCAGTGTCCTAGTTGTGCACAATTTGACTGTTGCATTACCAGAATACACAGTGACTACAGTTCAAAAGTATTTCATGGTTTGCTTTGGGCGTGCTGAAGCTCTGAATGAAGCTTTATGAAGTTCCTTCTTATGTTCACCACACTTTGTGAGGTCATATGCATAAATTGTAAACTTTTCTTTGTATTCCTTGTAGACCTCCTCATTCTGCACCTATCCAAATTGTTCTACAGCCTAAAATGACAAGTACTATCGAACAGTCTCAATACATTTGTTCATAGATTTTTTAAATATCCATCTATATATAGTCATGACCTCCTGTGCATTGCTTCTGTATTTTTTTTATTTATTCTTTTTATTTTTATTTATTTATTTATTTATTTATTTATTTAAAATCGGTTTATTAACTTGTGTTAAGGAACAAGGTAGACTCACGTCTAAGATCAGAACATGGAGTCAGGAAGGAAGCAACAAAATGAATAACAAACTGGCTACAAAATAGAGTAACGGTTAAAGGTGGTTACTAATACAGGGAAACAGTGGGGGTGATGTTCCATTAGAATCCGTGCTGGGATCCTGGGTCTCCCTGAAGGAGCGGAGGGGGCCGATGCCAGGGCATATGCGAGCACGATGCTCGAGTCGATGATTGGAGCTGGATGGGGCACACCGGGTGCTGGCGAGGAGGCCCAAGGTTAATGAGCCGCCAAGGGCGATTGTGGTGAGGTTTCACTGTTTCACGGACAGAGAGGGTCTTGAAATGGGCCAAGAAAGAGCGGAGCAGTAGCTGGGAGAATGCGGAGATCCGAATATACCCGGACTGGAGCACGGAGGTTGCAAAGAGGAGAGCGGGTTTCAACCAGGCCAAGGCGGTGCTGCACCGGAAAGGAGTGAGATTCGGAATGCTGCAGCCAGCGCAATTGTGGGTCACATACAAGGATCAACACCACTATTTTGAAACGCCTGAGGAGGCTTGGATCTTTATTCAAACTGAAAAGTTGGACTCAAACTGAGGGTTTGTGAGGGTGGGGGGGGGGGATGTTTGATGTTTGTTGTACATAGGGTGTTAATCACGCGCAGGAAATGTTCCAGGGGCTGGGGGAGGGATGGGGATGGGGAAAGGGACCGGGTGAGAAGACTGTACGAGACGGTGGGCGCTGGTGCTGGAGGGAGAGGAGGCTCGGGGATGGGGGAAAAAAGACAGGAGCTGCGCCAGAGGGGGCGGGGCAGGCTTAGGAAAGCGCAGGTTTTTCCCGCGCTAGGGAAGAAAGGATGGGGGGGGAACGGAGGAGCGCCCACGGGGGGGGGGGGGGTCAATGGGACGGCAGGGAAAGCCGGGGTCAGCAGGTGTCAGCTGACTTACGGGAGTGCTATGGGGGGGCAAAAAAGCTAGACACGGGTCTAGTGGGGAGGGGGAGGAGAGAAGGGTTGCTGCTGCACTGGCCGAAGGGGACTGGGACACAGAAGAGGTGGTCGGGGCGGGGATCTCCCATCTGTGGGACTGGAGGGCGAGGGCGGCGCGGGCAAGGGACTGGCCTAGAAAAGGAGATGGCTAGTCGCAAAGAGGGGGGGGGGCGGCGGCAATCCGGCTGATAACGTGGAATGTGAGGGGCCTGAATGGGCCAGTAAAGAGGGCCCGAGTGTTCGCGTACTTAAAGGGACTGAAGGCAGACGTGGTCATGCTCCAGGAGACACATTTGAAGGTGGCGGATCAGGTCAGGTTAAGAAAGGGATGGGTAGGACAGGTATTCCATTCGGGGCTGAACGCGAAGAACAGAGGGGTGGCAATATTGGTGGGGAAGCGGGTGTCGTTTGAGGCCAAGAATATCGTAGTGGAGAATGGAGGTCGATACGTGATGGTGAGTGGTAAGTTGCAGTGGGTGGTATTGGTAAATGTATACGCCCCGAACTGGGACGATGCCGGATTCATTGAGCGCATGCTGGGGCGCATTCCGGACCTGGAGGTAGGAAGCTTGATAATGGGTGGGGATTTCAATACGGTTTTGGACCCAGCACTGGATCGCTCCAGATCTAGGACCGGAAAGAGGCCGGCGGCGGCCAAGGTGCTTAGAGGGTTTATGGATCAGATGGGGGGAGTGGACCCGTGGAGGTTTGCCAGGCCGCAGGCCAGGGAATTTTCGTTTTTCTCCCACGTGCACAAAGCCTACTCCCGGATAGAGTTTTTTGTTCTGGGCAGGGCGCTGATCCCGAAAGTGGAGGGAACGGAGTATTCGGCCATAGCCATTTCAGATCACGCCCCGCACTGGGTGGAACTGGAGTTGGGAGAGGAGAGGGACCAACGCCCGTTGTGGCGGTTGGATGTAGGGCTGCTGGCAGATGAGGCGGTGTGTGAGAGGGTGAGGGGGTGTATCGAAAGGTACTTGGAGGCCAAAGACAACGGAGAGGTGCAGGTGGGGGTGGTATGGGAGGCGCTGAAGGCGGTAATTAGGGGAGAGCTAATCTCCATCTGGGCTCATAGGGAGAAGATAGAGGGCATGGAAAGGGAGAGGTTAGTGGGGGAGATTTTAAGAGTGGACAGGAGATACGCAGAGGCCCCTGAAGAGGGATTACTTAGGGAAAGAGGACGTCTCCAGACGGAGTTTGACCTGTTGACTACAGGGAGGGCAGAGGCACAGTGGAGGAAAGCACAGGGGGTGACGTATGAGTATGGGGAGAAGGCGAGTCGGATGCTGGCACACCAGCTCCGTAAGAGGATGGCAAAGTGGGAAATAGGTGGAGTCAAGGATGGAAGGGGAGCTACGGTGCGGAGTGCAACGAACGTAAATGAGGCATTCAAGGCCTTCTATGAGGAGCTGTACAGATCCCAGCCCCCAGCAGGGGAAGAGGGGATGAGACGATTCCTGGACCAACTGAGGTTCCCGAGGGTGGTGGAGCAGGAGGTGGCTGGTTTGGGGGCACCAATTGGGTTGGAGGAGCTGAGCAAAGGTTTGGGGAGTATGCAGGCAAGGAAGGCCCCGGGACCGGACGGGTTCCCGGTTGAGTTCTACAGGAAGTACGTAGACCTGTTGGCCCCGCTGCTAGCGAGGACTTTTAATGAGGCAAGGGAGGGAGGGACCCTGCCCCCGACAATGTCGGAGGCGACGATCTCTTTGATCCTGAAGCGGGACAAGGACCCACTGCAATGTGGGTCGTACAGGCCGATCCCGCTCCTCAACGTGGATGCTAAGTTGCTGGCAAAAGTGCTGGCTACGAGGATCGAGGACTGTCCCGGGGATGATTCACAAGGACCAGACGGGATTTGTAAAGGGCAGGCAGCTAAACACCAATGTGCGGCGGCTCCTAAACGTGATAATGATACCATCGGTGGAGGGAGAGGCGGAGATAGTGGCAGCTATGGACGCGGAGAAGGCCTTTGACCGAGTAGAGTGGGAGTACCTCTGGGAAGTGCTGCATAGGTTTGGGTTCGGGGGAGGGTTTATTAATTGGGTTAAGCTCCTTTACAGAGCCCCGGTGGCGAGTGT
Organism: Scyliorhinus torazame; assembly: GCF_047496885.1. NCBI lineage: Eukaryota > Metazoa > Chordata > Chondrichthyes > Carcharhiniformes > Scyliorhinidae > Scyliorhinus > Scyliorhinus torazame. The sequence goes on along the minus strand of NW_027309230.1, from coordinate 39,900 downwards.
GGTTACGAATCGGCGGATGTCGGACTATTTTTGTCTGTACCGTGGGACGAGGCAGGGGTGCCCCCGTCCCCCCTGTTGTTTGCATTAGCAACTGAACCCTTGGCCATGTCATTAAGGGAGTCTAGGAACTGGAGGGGAGTGGTCCGAGGGGAGAGGAGCATCGAGTGTCGCTTTATGCAGACGACCTGTTGTTGTATGTGGCGGGTCCAGTGGAGGGGATGGTGGAGGTCATACAGACTCTAAGGGAGTTTGGGGATTTTTCGGGCTATAAGCTTAATGTAGGGAAGAGTGAGCTCTTTGTAGTACAGGCAGGAGACCAGGAAAGGGGGATAGACAATCTACCGCTGAGGGCGGAAAGGAGCTTTCGGTACCTGGGAATCCAAATAGCTAGGAGTTGGGGGGCCCTACATAAACTGAATTTGGCGAGGCTGGTGGAGCAGATGGAGGAGGACTTCAAAAGATGGGACATGTTGCCGCTCTCGCTAGCGGGTAGAGTACAGTCGGTCAAAATGGTGGTCCTCCCGAGGTTTCTTTTTGTGTTTCAGTGCCTTCCCATCGTGATCACCAAGGCCTTTTTTTTTTAAAGAGGGTAGGCAGGAGCATTATGGGGTTTGTGTGGGCGAATAAGACCCCGAGGGTAAGGAGAGGGTTTCTGGAGCGCAGTAGGGACCGAGGAGGGTTGGCGCTGCTGAATCTGGGGGGCTACTACTGGGCAGCAAATGTGGCGATGATCCGTAAGTGGGTAATGGAGGGAGAGGGGGCGGCATGGAAGAGGCTGAAGATGGCGTCCTGCAAAGGAACGAGCCTGGGGGCGCTGGTGACGGCACCGCTGCCGCTCTCGCCGACAAGGTACACCACGAGTCCGGTGGTGGCGGCAATGCTAAAGATCTGGGGCCAGTGGAGACGGCACAGGGGTGCAATGGGAGCCTCGGTGTGGTCCCCGATCAGGGGTAATCATCGGTTTGTCCCGGGGAGGATGGACGGGGGGTTTCAGAGCTGGCAGCGGGCGGGGATTAGAAGAATGGGGGAAACTGTTCATTGATGGGACGTTTGCGAGCCATGGGGCACTAGAGGAGAAGTTTGGGCCCCCTCCGGGAAATGCTTTCAGATATATGCAGGTGAGGGCGTTTGTGAGGCGGCAGGTGAGGGAATTCCCGTTGCTCCCGGCACAGGAAATTCAAGACAGGGTGATCTCGGGCGTATGGATTGGAGAGGGCAAGGTGTCGGCGATATACCAGGAGATGAAAGAGGGGGAGGCTTTGGTAGAGAAGCTGAAGGGTAAATGGGAAGAGGAGTTGGGGGAAGAGATTGAGGAGGGGCTATGGGCTGATGCCCTAAGTAGGGTTAATTCCTCTTCCTCGTGTGCCAGGCTTAGCCTGATACAATTTAAGGTGGTTCACAGAGCGTACATGACGGGGGCGAGGCTGAGTAGGTTCTTTGGAGTAGAGGACAGATGTGGGAGGTGCTCAGGAAGTCCGGCGAACCATGTCCATATGTTTTGGTCATGCCCGGCACTGGAGGGGTTCTGGAGGGGAGTGACGGGAACAATATCTAAGGTGGTGAAAGCCCGGGTCAAGCCAAGCTGGGGGCTAGCAATATGTCTTGCGAAGGGGGGTGGGGTGGGGGGTCCTGTCTGGGTGTTATTGGAGCAAGACAATACATGAAGGATCTGGAAAACTGGCATGTACAGGAGGAATCCAATGTACAAAGTTCTGTAACATATCGTTTTACCATGTTTATATCTTGCTCAGTGCGTTTTCTTTCTATTTGTTACGAGGGGGGGGGGGTTGTTTGTAAGGGTGAAAAATTGTGTTAAAAATTTAATAAATATATATATATTTTTAAAAAAGAATCAGTGCTGGGGCCACTAATGTCACCACTGACATAAACAATTTGGACTCAAGAATAAGCAAAATTTCAAAATCTGCCCATGACACCCAATTGGTGGCGCAGTTAATGCAGAGCACTGCATGAGGGTTTGCAGCATGGAATTAGAAATAATTATTAGAATTATTGCAGTGCAATACAAGTCATTAGGATAAGGAAGTCACACATTCTTTGGGAAATAGGAGTTTAGATGGACAGAGAAGATGAATCAAAGGATACCCATAAACAAATCACTAAAAATAGCAACACAGGTTAACAAAGCTATAAAAAAAAAAGTCCAAAGAGGTGCAGGTTAGGCGGATTGGCTACTAAATTGCCCCTTACGAGTCCAAAAATGTGCAAATTAGGTGAGATTATGGGTGACGGGGATTGGACAGGTGAGTGGGTCTAGGTAGGGTGCTCTTTCAGAGGGTTGGTGCAGACTGTGGACTGAATGCCTCCTTCAGCACTGTAGGGATTCTATGGTTCTAAAAATACAGAAACAATGCACAGGAGGTCATGGCTATAGATGGAAATCATTAAAAAGCCGATGAACAAATGCATTGAGAGTGTTGGATAGTACTAGTGAAGGATGTAATACTATTTGGATAGGCGCAGAATGAAGAGGACAAGACTACAAGGAGTACAAAGAAGTTTACAATTTATATATGTAACCTCACAAAGTGTGGTGAATAACCATGTGGGAATATTTTACAGTGGTAAAAACAGAAACATGACTTAAAATTGTGCTTAATATTCAAGGATTCGGAAAGAATAGGGAAGGACAAAAATGTAATGTTGGGTTGGAGTACTGATTAGAGAAGACATTGTAGTGTTGGAAAGAGAGGTTGTCTTGAGGCACAAGGAAAGAATCAATTTGATTAGATTTGAACAGCAAAAATGGTAAAGTGACACTGCTGGAGGGATTCTACTGCCTCCAGATAGTGAGACAAAGGAGCAAATCTGCAGGGAAATCAGTGATGTGTATGCACGACAGTGATATGGGCGATTTTAATTACCCAAATATTGACTGGGATAATGTTAGAGAAAAGGGTAAGGAGGAGGAGGAATTTCGGAAACATGCTCAGGAGAATTTCGTTTTTTAATTCTTTTATGGGATGTGGGTATTGCTTCCTGGACCAGCATTTGCTGCCCATCCCAAATTGTTCTCAAGGAGGTGGTGGTGAGTCATCTTCTTGAACCGCTACAATCTATGTGGTGTAGGTACAACCACAGTGCTGTTAGGGAGCGAATTCGAGGATTTTGACCCAGTGACAGTGAAGAACAGCAATATAGTTTCTAAACAGAATGGTATTTGGCTTGGAGGGGAACGTGCAGGTGGTGGTGGTTTTCCCATGCATTTTCTGCACTTGTCCTAGGTGGTAGAGGTTGCAGGGTTTGGAAGGTACCAGAGAAGGAGCCTTGGGTGAATTGCTGCACTTGGGTGAATTGCTGCACCATCTAGTAGATGGTACACATTGCCGCCACAGTGCGCCAATTCTAGAAGCATTGAATTTTTAACGCGATAGAGAAGGGTGCCAATCAAGCAGGCTACTTTGTCCAGGATGGTGCCAAGTTTCTGGAACATTGGTGGAGCTGTATTCATTCATGAAAGTGGAAAGTGTCTTGTAGATTGTGAGAGGCCTTGGGTGTATCAGGTGGTGAATTACTCACTGCAGAATTCCCAGCCTCTTTCCTACTCGTGTAGTCACTGTTATTTGACTGGTCTAATTCAGTTTCTGATGAATGACATCCTAGGATGTTGATAGTAGAGGATTCAGCAATGCTGATGCCATCGAATTTCATGGGGAGATGCATTGTGTGGTATGAATGTTACTTGCCATTCAGCCCAAGCCTGAATGTTGTCCAGGTCTTGCTGTATACGAACACAAACTGCTTCAGTACCTGAAGAGTCGTGAATGGTGCAATTATCAGCGAACAGCCCCACTTCGAATCTTATAAGGTAAGATCAGAAGGGAAGATCACTAATGAAGCAGCTGAATGAATGCAGCTCCAACAACATTTAAGAAATTTAACACCATCCTGGGTAAAACAGCCCACTTGATTGTCAACCTATTCACCAGCCTAGGACTCTACCTGAGGAACTCCTGCAAGCAATGTCTTACAACTGTGATGATTGACCTCCAACAACCACAACATCTTCCTTTGTGCTAGGTATGACTCCAAGCTGTGGAGAGAGTTTTCACCCGATTCCCATTGACGTTTACTCATGCTCTTTGATGTCACTCAGTCAAATGCTGCCTTGATGTCAAGGGCAGTCACTCTCACCTCACCCCTGGAATAAATTATTTTTTTCCATGTTTCGACCAAGAACATAATGAAGTCAGGAGCAGAGTGGCACTGGTGAAACCCAAACATGGGCATCACTGAGCAGGTTATTGCTGTCTTGGTGTTGCTTGACAGCAATGGTGACAGCATCTTCTCAGTCCAACTAGAAAGGAGGCAAACTGGATCTGGTGATGGGGAATGAGGTGGACCAAGTGAACTATTGGCTGTGGGATAACATTCCGACAAGAGTGATCATTGCATCATAAGATTTCGATTAGTAATGGAGAAGAGCAAAAAAAAACTAAAATAGAACATCTAAATTGGGAGGGTCATCTTCAAAGAGATGAAAGAGGACACAGATTGTTTCTGCTGATTGAGGAATCTAAAACATGGAGGCATAGTCTGATGAGGAGAAACCTCATCACTAAATCTGTGGAACATTGGAATTCTTTACCCCAGAGGGTTGTGTTTGTTCCATCATTGAATACATTTAAGGCTGGGACAGACAGATCTTTGGTCTCAGGGAATTCAGGGATATGGAGAGCGGGCAGGAAATGTAGTTGAAGCCCAAGATCACCCATGATTATGTTGAATGGTGGAGCAAGCTTGAGGGTCAGATTGTCCATTCCTGTTCCTATTTATTGTGTTCTTTGTGTCTAGCCAGATGGAACCAAAGAATGACAGGAAAAACTGCAAAGGAATATTGGGTGATCTTTCAGGATATATTTCAGTTAAGGGCTCAGTACATTCTAACAAGGACAAAGAATCGGGGAGGTTAAATCAGGAATGATGACGGAGGTAATGAATATGATGTGTTAATAAAAGGTAAAAGATGCACATCAGGTAAAATCTTCAAGTGAGAACCACACTAAGCACAATAAGTTGGGAGGGAGATGAAGAGGAAAATAAGGCTGGCGAAGAGAGTATGAGAATATAATGGCAGTTAACAAAAAATCTTCCAGTGGCATGTAAATAGATGATCTTTGACCTGGAAGCAGTAATAGTAAGGAAAATTTGTAATGACTTCAAAATGTTTGGGGAATCTGTAATTGTTTTTTTGTAAAGCTTTAAAGGGGACTTTTAGAGTTTGTATCAATTATAAGGAATCAATATAAATTTTGGACAATAAGGTACATGTGCCCTGGTAAATCTTGACCTGCAAGCAGTATCATGTTAATATATGAAGTTTGTGCGATACACAATTAAGAAATAGAAGAGATGGAAAGAGCAGTGCTCCTTTGCAGTCAGAAAGCACATTTAAGATTTCTTGCTGCTGTTTCTTTCACCTTTGAGTGTTTGAATGCCCAGAGTATTTGAATGCCCTTATAGTGCAGAGGTAAGATCTGGGTAAGATCATCCTCCAGGTGCTCCAGTTTCCTCCTACAGACCAAAGATGTGCATGTTAAATGAATTCGCCATGCTAAATTGCCCCTTAGTTTTCAAGGATGCGCAGGCTAGGTTACAGGGATAGGGCAGAGTAGACGGGAGAGTGGACCTGGTTAGTGCGCGCTTTTGGCAGGGCGGTGCAGACTCACTGGGCCAAATAGCCTCTTTCTGCACTGTAGGTGGAAAGGGAGGCAAAAGAGGAGCGGCAGTAATTGGTGGACGAAATTTTAGAAGTGGATGGGAAGTATGCAGAGGATCCCACTCCGGAACTATTGGTCATTTTAAAAGAACTACAGGCATAGTTTGACCTTTTGTCTGCAGAGAAAGTGATGTGTCAGATAAGGCATACAAAGGGTGTGGTGTACGAGTATGGAGAGAAGGCAGTCGCTTGTTAGTGGGACAGCTACGTCGGCAGATTGTTCAGATCCAGGATGGGATGAGGGGGCTGGTGGTTGCACCGGAGCAGGTGAATAGGGCATTTGAGGAGTTTCATTAGAGGTTGTACAGGTCGGAGGAGGATAGGGCATGATTGGAGGGGCCAGTGGAGATTGAGGAGTATACCATGATGGACAGGCTTTGGGGAGTCAGGAGGTGAGTTACTTGGCTCTGAATTTCCAGTCTCTTGTAGCTACAGTATTTATATGATCCAGTTCAGTTTCTAGTCAATGGTAGAGAAGATGCAAACAGGTACAGCACTGTGGCCAGATGAGTTCCCGGTGGAATTTTAGAAGACGTTTTTTAGATAGGTTAGTGCTGGGGGGGGCCGTTCCCGGAAACAATGGGACAGGTATCTATTTTGCTGTTGTTAAAAAAGGATAAGGACCCAGTGGAGTGTGGGTTGTATCGGCCTATATCTCTGTTGAATGAGGATGCCGAGATTCTTGGCGTTTGTCGGCCAATAATAATACATCAAATTCGGCAGACCTAAACCCCCTGACAGTTTCCCTCTCTGAAGCATCGTCTGCCTCAAGGAAAGTTGCTGTTCCTCAGTTCTGGGACTATTGCTTCTTTTGATATTTAAATAATTTAGAATGTAGAGTGTCATGACGATGGATCATAGCCCCGAATTTTGCACGGACATATTGAACTTTTAAATAAGACAGGGGATTTTTAATAATAATCTTTATTAGTGTCGCAAGTAGGCTTACATCAAAAACAGCATACTTGCCAAAATTGGTTGAGACCTTAAAGTAACCATTTGCTGGAATTCCTGTGTGGATTATACTCAGTCCTGAGAGAGACAACGGAATGTTATACCCTTTTTTAGACATGGACCTTCCTTTTTTTAATAAATTTAGAGTACCAGATTATTATTTTCCAATTAAGGGGCAATTTAGCGTGGCCAATCCACCTACCCTGCACATTTTTGGGTTGTGGGGGCGAAACCCACACAAACACAGGGAGAATGTGCAAATTCCACACGGACAGTGACCCAGAGCCGGGATCGAACCTGGAACCTCAGCGCCGTGAGGCAGCAGTGCTAACCCACTGCGACACCGTGCTGCCCTGACATGAACCTTTCTAATGAAACTGAACTGTAATCTCCTGTGGAGATGATGGAAGCTGACTACTAACTCAACAGAAACCAATACCACCTTGTGAGTTATTAGCCAGGGCGGCAAGGTAGCACAGCGGTTAGCACTGTTGCCTCACAGCTCCAGGGTCCCAGGTTTGATTCCCGGTTTGGGTCACGGTCTGTGCGGAGTCTGCACACTCTCCCCGTGTCTGAGCAGGTTTCCTCTGGGAGCTCCGGATTCCTCCCACAATCCAAAGGTGTGCATGTTAGGTGGATTAACCATGCTAAATTGTCCTTAAGTGTCCAAAAAAGGTAAGTGTCCAAAAAAGGTTAGGTGGGGCTATGGAGATAGGGTGGTGTTCTTTACAAGGGTCGGTGCAGACTCGATGGGCCCAATGGCCTCCTTCTGCACTGTGAATTCTCAATTCTATGAAATGTTTGTGAATTTCCCCTTCTAGAAATATATAAGAAAAAGAGTTAAAAACCAACTGCAATTCCGGAATCTATAGGCTAGTCTGGTGTTCCAGTTCCACTGAGCTTGTGTGTGCTGAAGAACACTGACTGGTACCCCTGCTGGTTGCAGGCGAGTCTCACTCTCTCTTATTGCTGAAAATGAACCACAAGACAGCAAAGCCACAGTCGAAAAGGGAGCAGGACAATTTCTTTCAGTTAACCTGCAGAACCAAGGATTTCCAAACCAATTGCTCAACTGCTGAAGTCAGCACTATTAGAATTACACAATTTAACAGCTTCAACGTTTTATCCTCCGTTCCCCATGGGCAAGCCGAAGATTTATTAGTATAGCTGTTACCAGCTTTTATTTTTGGACTCACTTCTCATTTCTAACCAGTGTGTATGTACATTATGTTTTACTATTTTCTCCTCACGCTTTAGTAACTAATAAACTCACTCTTTCTTGAACTCAGTAAAGCCTGTTTAAATTGGCTCCTTTTAAAACATATTTGGATTGAGAAAAGGTATCCACCAGGGAAGGGATGCTATTAAAATTAACCTTGTTGCGACCAATTGAGGGCAGAATAAAGACAGGGAGCCAGTTCATCCCTCCCCACCTGGAGCATAACCATTCGGTGGTATCCCGCCCAGAATCATCACAAATTTGGGGACCTCGCCTGGAAACTGCTTGTAACAGGAGTAAAATTTCAAAATTTGCCAACTTAGAATCATAGAATCCCTACAGTGCAAAAGGAGGCCATTTGGCCCATCGGGTCTGCACTGACCCTGGGCGGCATGGTGGCACAGTGGTTAGCGCTGCTACCTACGGCGCCGAGGATCCGGGTTCAATCCCGGCCCCGGGTCACTGTCCGTGTGGAGTTTGCACATTCTTCCCGTGTCTGCGTGGGTCTCACCCCCACAATCCAAAGATGTGCAAGTTAGGTGGATTGGCCACACTAAATTGCCCCTTAATTGGAAAAGATTATTGGGTACTCTTGTCTGCACTGATCCTTCAAATGAGTGCTCTTCCCATGTCCACACCCCCACCCACCCCACAACCTGACCTTCACATCCCTGGACACTAAGTGGCAATTTATCATGGGCCATTCACCTAACCTGCGCATCTTGGAGGTGTGATAGTGAGCTTGGTACAATGGACTACTAAAGGACACTGGAAGGTTTAGCAGAATGGGCAGACAAGTGGTAAATGGAATTTAACATAGTGCTGGGATGATGCATTTTGGGCAAAGAGATAGGGAGAGGTAATATAGACTAAATGGCACAGTTTCAAAGTGTACGGCAATGGAGGGACCTGAAGGTTCATATTTGTAGATCTTTTTAGTGGCAGGACATGTTGCAAGTGTAGTCAGAAAAGCATACGAGATTATGGATTTGATAGAGGTATTGAGTACAAAAGCAGGAAGGTTATACTGAACCTTTATAACGCTGTGGCACCATCATGCTGGAGCATTGTGTCCTGTTCTAGTCAACACACTTTAGGAAGGATGTTATGTTCCTTGAGAAGGTGCAGAGGAGATTTACCAGAATGGTTCCAGGAATGAAGGATGAGGTTGGAAAGGAAGCAAAGGAGATCGAGTGGAAATTTGATACAGATGTAGAAGATGATAGTTTTAGATAAGTTGTTCCCCTTAGCTGATGGCACCAGAACTAGGGAAACAAATGTAAGGATATGAGCAAGAGGTAGATAGGAGGTGTGAGGTAGAGTCATTTTTACACAGCGTGTGGCAATGACCTTGAACCCACTGCCTACAAGTGGTGGTAGCAGAGACAATAAATTATTTAAAAAAGAAATGGGATATGCACTTGAGGAAGTGAGCAGGGCTATGGGGATAGAGTGGGGAGAATGAGACTGATTTGATTCCTCTACAAAGCTGGCATGCATTTGATGGGCCGAATGGCTTCCTTCCATTCCATGGTGACTCTATGACTCTGTTAATCTTACATAGACCTTGATTAGACCACACTTGCGAAGTACTGTGAACAGTTCTAGTCTCATATTGTAAAAAGGATATAGAAACATTGGGGAAGGTATTGGCGGAGGTGAAAAATCTTTTAAATAGATGAGACCAGAAATAATAGACTGAGAGACGGATAAGTTTGGACAGGGTGAGACTCTTTCCTCTAGAAATTGGAAGACTAAAACTGAAGGGATAGGGTAAAGGTAGAGAAGATATTTCCATTTGTGCAGAAACCAAAACCCAAGATCATAAATAAAAGACAGTCACTGATAAATCCAATAGGAAATTCAGGAAAAAAAACTTATTTACCGAGAGTGGTGAAGATGTGGAACTCGCCACAAAGAGATTGGTTGAGGCGAATAGCACAGATGCATTTAAGTGGAAGCTTGATAAACATAAAGGAGAAATAAACAGAGGGATATGTGGTTGGGTTAAATGAAGAGGAATGCGAGGGGGTTCGTGTGAGCATAAACACTGGCACGGATTGGTTGGGCTAAATGACCTGTTACTGTGCCGTTCATTCAATGTAATTTTGTTACTTAAATGCCACGCAATATCAAATGTTTCAAAAATTCATAGGTATAATTTTGTAGAGTATACCATCTATTTATTCTAAATTCACATCGGCAGTAACAGGGAGGGGAGTATGCCTGTACATTTAATCAAAACTTGTCACACACACCCTTTGCATACCAGTGGTGCTGAGCTGAGCAGGGGTGTTGGTTCAGTCTTTCCTTGAAGCACAAGGTACATTGCCTTGACTAAGATGCACTTCATGTCTGTTGAGACTTATCCAGGAAAATTCCAACCTGATATTCCACCGCAACAGATTAATGTAAATTATGTTCTCCCGAAGGAGTACTGCTCTGACACTGAAAAACCTGCCAGATAAGGAGACTACCTGGCACCGGTCCACAGCAATGTGTGAAAGTTAATGCCGAATGCTGGCCCAAAGGTCTTGAGTGTTCATATGAATCAATTACAAGCATTACGGAGGTTTCTTTCGTTGATGAAATGCTCAACAGACGCTGACTATGAATTTAGTCAAGGATGATGAATGAATGGGAAATTTTATATTCTGTGCACTTGAACTATAGCAAACACAATAGAAGTTATGGATTATGACTGCTCAAACTTGGGATGTGCTATGAGAGAATTTAACAAACAAAACTGGGATATAGCACTGGTGGGTACAGGTCTGTCATTGTATAAAACTGGGATACATTACAATTGGGTAGAGGTCTGTCACTGTAATACTGGGCACTGTTCTGGTGTTACAGGTCTGTCACTGCGTAACACTGGGGTACCACATAACTGATTAAGAACTCTGCCATTGTATAACACTGAAGTTCAGCACTGGTGGTGACAGATCGTTCACTTGGGAAAGATTTGGTGGATACAAGTCTGTTCTCTAAAGCACTTGGGGACAGAATTGGTGGATTTAAGCATGTCATCATATAACACTGGTGAATATTAGTCTGTCCTTGTATAACACTGAGGTACCCAAACTGGTGGGGACAAGTCTGTCACTATATAACACTGTGGTACAGTACTGGTTTCCCTAGGACCGTGTCTATGGGTTCCCTGGTATAGCTCTGTGCAGAGTACCTGTTTGGGCAGTCTGGAGAGAAGCACTTTGACAATATAACGCATCCATCTCAGTTGATGCTAGATTATAGTGGCTAGCACTGCTGCCTCACAGCTCCAGGGGCCCAGGTTAAATTCCGGTCTCAAGTAACTGTGTGGAGTTTCTACGTTTTCCCCTGTGTCTGTGTGAGCTTCCTCCGGTTTCCTCCCACAGTCGCAAAATGTACAGATTAGGTGGATTGGCCATGCTAAATTGCCCCTTAGTGTCCAAAAGGTTAGGTGGGGTTACTATTTATGGGGATAGGGTGAAGGCGTGGGTTTAAGTAGGTTGCTCTTTCAAAGAGCCGGTGCAGACTCGATGGGCCTATACAAAACAGACCCATTGCTTAAAGGATGTCCATGTTTATTCTTTTGCCCTCCTACTTGATTGCAGCATTCAATTGGTCGAGCTTGAAGAGTTTACCATCAATGTGCTAAGTTATGATAATAATAATCTTTATTAGTGTCACAGGTAGGCTAACACCGCAATGATGTTACTGTGAAAATCCCCTAGTCGCCACACTCCGGCACCTGATCAGGTACTGAGAGAGAATTCAGAATGTCCCATTCATCTAACAGCACATCTTTCGGGACTTGTGGGAGGAAACCGGAGCACCCGGAGGAAACCCATGCAGACACGGGGAGAATGTGCAGACTCCACACAGACAGCGACCCAGGCCGGGAATTGAACCGGGTCCCTAGCGCTGTGAAGCAACAGTTCTAACCACTGTGCTACCCATTGTGGAGTCAGGGGCCAAGTAGCAACACAGATAGGAAGCTGGCCACAAACCAGTATTGAGAGGAGAGGTGTAAAAGGTAGCTACTCAAATGGTTAAAGGTGGGAGACATTTTGTTCCACATGGATCAGTGCTGGGACCACTGTTATTCACTATTTACACAAGTGATTTGGACTTTCCAGCTTATTTTTAAATACTTTATATGAATTCCACCTAACATCAGCATTTACAAAATATTCCAATTATTGAACACAAGGCAGACATCCCGAGTGTAAACATGTGTGCAATGCAAATGTAAAGTTGCCATAGTCCCAGATGACCATAGGCTGCTTTCCCCTTTGAGGGAGAGAGATGACATGGGGTGATTTAACCCTAAGGATCACCACACCTCAGGCAAGGGGCAAGGCTGATCATAGATAGGGGAGATCCTGTCAGTAGTACATTTCCGCATTGCTGCAAGAAAAATTGGGATAGTGCTTGTGCAATGACACAACCCTGTTTGATGCCTGCTTTTGATCAGGAAGGGTTCTGTGGTGGAGACATTGCATATTACTGTTATTTGAAAATTGTCATGCAGGAGATAATCTCAAAAGTCTACATTACGATCTGCCCTCTTAACATCAATAGACAGGGAGCAGATGGCCAAATGTCATCAAAATGGTTATTCTTCATCAAAACCACAGAATCAGAGGTTTTACACCATAGGCCATTTGGCCTGACATGTCTGTACTGATTCACATTGCAATAGCATGTTACCTCGTGTCACTCACCCATCTTTTCTCTGTATGCCTGCAAATCTTTCCTCTTCAATTCCCTTTTGAAAGCCATGATTGAATCTGCCTTTGCCTTACTCCCAGGCAATGCATTCCAGATCCTAACCACTGTAAAAAAAAAAAGCTGTTCCTTCTTTTGCCAATTACCATAAATCCGTGCCATCTGGGCTCAATTATTCCACCAATGGGAACAGGTTTTCTCTACCTAATCTATCCGACCCCTCATGATTTTGAATACCTCTATCAAACGTTCTCTCAACCATTTCCTCGCCCAGGAAAACAGCCAGCTTCTCCAATGATTCTACATAACTGAAGTTCCTCATCTCTGGAACCATTGCAATGGATCATCATCTACTGCCTTCATTTCCTTCCAAAAGTATGTTGTCCAGAATTGGACGCAATACTCCAGTTGAGGCCGAACGCCTGTTTACCCCAGTTTATCATAACTTCCTTTCTCTTGTTATTTAAGGTCCACCTGATCTCTCAATCTGCCATGCCATCATGATTTACTTACATGTACACCCAGGTCTTTCTGCTCCTGTCCCCCTTTAGAAATGTACCCTTATTTTATACTGTCGCTACACCTTCTTCCCAGCAAAATTAATCACCTCACTCTACACTGAATTGCATCTGTCACTTGTCTACCCATTCCTTCAAAGTTGCTTCGCAGCGCCAGGGTCCCAGGTTCGATTCCCGGCTTGGGTCACTGTTTGTGCGGAGTCTGCACGTTCTCCCCATGTCTGCGTGGGTTTAAGTTATGATAACAATAATCTTTATTAGTATCACAGGTAGGCTTACATTAACACCGCAATGATGTTACTGTGAAAATCCCCTAGTCGCCACACTCCGGCACCTGATCAGGTACTGAGAGAGAAGTCAGAATGTCCCATTCATCTAACAGCACATCTTTCGGGACTTGTGGGAGGAAACTGGAGCACCCGGAGGAAACCCACACAGACACGGGGAGAATGTGCAGACTCCACAGACAGCGACCCAGGCCGGGAATTGAACTGGGTCCCTGGCACTGTGAAGCAACAGTTTTAACCACTGTGCTACTGGGCTACCCATTGTGGAGTCAGGGGCCAAGTAGTAACACAGATAGGAAGCTGGCCACAAACCAGTAGAGAGGAGAGGGGTAAAAGGTAGCTACTCAAGTGGTTAAAGGTGGGAGACATCTTGTTCCACATGGATCAGTGCTGGGACCACGGTTATTCATTATTCACACAAGTGATTTGGACTTTCCAGCTTTTTTTTAAATACTTTATATGAATTCCACCTAACATCAGCATTTACAAAATATTCCAATTATTGAACACAAGGCAGACATCCCGAGTGCAAACATGTGTGCAATGTAAATGTAAATAAAATCCGACCCCTCATGATTTTGAATACCTCTATCAAATGTTCCCTCAACCATTTCCTCGCCCAGGAAAACAGCCAGCTCCTCCAATGATTCTACATAACTGAAGTTCCTCATCTCTGGAACCATTGCAATGGATCATCATCTACTGCCTTCATCTCCTTCCGAAAGTATGTTGTCCAGAATTGGACGCAATACTCCAGTTGAGGCCGAATGCCAGTTTTACCCCAGTTTATCATAACTTCCTTTCTCTTGTTATTTAAGGCCCACCTGATCTCTCAATCTGCCATGCCATCATGATTTACTTACTTGTACATCCAGGTCTTTCTGCTCCTGTACCCCTTTAGAAATGTACCCTTATTTTATACTGTCGCTACACCTTCTTCCCAGAAAAATTAATCACCTCGCTCTACACTGAATTGCACCTGTCACTTGTCTACCCATTCCTTCAAAGTTGCTTCGCAGCGCCAGGGTCCCAGGTTCGATTCCCGGCTTGGGTCACTGTTTGTGCGGAGTCTGCACGTTCTCCCCATGTCTGCGTGGGTTTCCTCCGAGTGCTCCGGTTTCCTCACACAAGTCCTGAAAGACGTGCTATTAGGTAATTTGGACGTTCTGAATTCTCCCTCCGTGTACCCAAACAAGCGCTGGAATGTGGCAACTGGAGGCTTTTCACGGTAACTTCATTGTAGTGCTAATGTAAGCCTACTTGTGACAATAAAGATTAAAATTAATATATTTATGTCATTTTGAAGTTTACACTATCCTCCTCACAATACTTCTAAGTTTTGTGTCATCTGCAAATTTTGAAATTGTGCCCAGTACACCAAAGTCTAGGTCATTAATATGTATCAAGAGCAGGAACTCTACAAGAAACCATTCACCATTGCTGTTTCCCATCATTCAGCCAATTTTGTATCCATGTTGCAATTGTCTTTTATTCCATGAGCTAACTTTGCACCCAAATCTGTTGTCAAAATGATGTCATGACGTTCCAATCAACAAGAGAAGCCAGAGAGAGAACAGCAAGTGAGATGGAAAGAGAGAGCAGCTGCTCAAGCTAATTTCCACCACCACCTCTACTAGCTGACAACTGATGTCCTCACTGTAGGAGAGACTGCAAGGCTAAAGTAGAGTTCATCTAAAGCTACCTGCGAATTCACAGCCAACGATGAGATCTCACTTCCACCCAGCCAGCTGCAAGAAAGAAACATCCTCAAGATGAGGAATTACCATCAGGTAGTACTGGTGGGTATAGATCTGTCATCATATAACACTGGAGTACAATACTGGTGGATACATGGTCTGTCACTCTATAACATGTGGTACAAAACTGATGGATCTAGGTCTATCAATGTATAACACTGGGTTATAGTACTGGTGGGTACAGGTCTGTCACTGTATAATACTGGGATACAGTACTGGTGGGTATAGGACTGTCACTGTATAGCACTGGGGTACAGTACTGGTGGATGCAGGACTGTCACTGTAAATTCAATGATAATCTATGATTAATCTAGGACAAAGGTTCGGCACAACATCGTGGCCCGAAGGGCCTGTTCTGTGCTGTATTTTCTATGTTCTATGTATAACATTGGGGTACAGTATTGGTGGGTACAGGACTGTCATTGTATAACACTGGGATACAGTACTGGTGGGTATAGGACTGTCACTGTATAACACTGGGATACAGTACTGGTGGGTATAGGACTGTCACTGTATAACACTGGGGTACAGTACTGGTGGGCACAGTCCTGTCATTGTATAACACTGGGGTACAGTACTGGTGGGTACAGGACTGTCATTGTACAACACTGGGGTACAGTACTGGTGGGTACAGTCCTGTCACTGTATAACACTGGGGTACAGTACTGGTGGGTACAGGACTGTCATTGTATAACACTGGGGTACAGTACTGGTGGGTACAGGACTGTCATTGTATAACACTGGGGTATAGTACTGGTGAGGGCAGGTCTATCACTGTATAACACTGGGGTACAGTATTGGTGAGGCCAGGTCTGTCACTGTATAACACTGGGATACAGTACTGGTGGGTATAGGACTGTCACTGTATAACATTGGGGTATAGTACTGGTGAGGGCAGGTCTATCACTGTATAACACTGGGGTACAGTACTGGTGAGGCCAGGTCTGTCACTGTATAACATTGGGGTAGATATTGTGATTGGTTACTTTCAAGGTTGGGTTTACGGAGTGTGTTAAAGGTGGAATGTGGAGAGTAGAAAGGGATTAAGGAAAGAATACAAAGTATGTGTGAAAGCATAGCCACCAATGTTGGAACGATTAAAATTGTTGACGGAGACATGACTGGAGATTGTCAGAATGGAGGAGACTACAGAAATAGAGAGGGACAAAGCTTTTGATGGGATACGAACACAAGGATGAGAATTTCGAAAAAGGTGTGCTGTCTCAATGGGAGCTAATGTGTGTCAGAAAGCATAGGGTAATGGGTGAATAGGCTTAGGACATAGGCAACAGAGGTTTGGATTCATTCAGATTATGGAGTATGCAGGATGGGAAGGGTGGCAGTAAAATCAGCATGGATACTGGGCAAGAAAGAGTGCGTTCCTGGTTATGGGTGACACATGGTCCAGTGACAGGAGTGGTCAGCTGATCCTCAGGAATTAATCTAGTGCAAAAATTGTATATTCTGACAAGGCACGTAGTGACTAATGTTTTCAAGATTTTTTTCAAAGCAACTACCAATGACAAAATCCTCAATGCAGTTGGCTTAAGTCACAGAGCCGGTGAAAACTAAACAGATTGTACTGTATACATTATAATTAGTAAAGCAATATTGTGTGAAAATGGTTGGGAGGAAGGTGTTAATCCAGCTCTCTCGCTATGTCACTCAGTAACCCCGCTGCTCCCAGGGCCATGTGTTACTGACTATTTCCATACCGATGTTAAGGTGGCTTCCTCACACCTCACTATGTAACCATGCTCCCTCCTCCAGCACCGTGTTACTGACCATCTCCACTGATTTTACCCCAGTTCCCTCAGTCACTTAACAACTTCTCCCACCCAGCAACTCCATGTTACTGACTGTATCTCTAATTATGTCAATCCAGCTCCCTCAGTCATCCATCCTCAGCATCTGCTGTTATCATAGAATTTACAGTGCAGAAGGAGGCCATTTGGCCCATCGAGTCTGCACCGGCTCTTGGAAAGAGCACCTACCCAAGATCAACACCTCCGCCCTATCCCTATAACCCAGTAACCCCACCCAACACTAAGGGCAATTTTGGACACGGAGGGCAATTTATCATGGCCGATCCACCTAACCTGCACATCTTTGGACTGTGGGAGGAAACCGGAGCACCCGGAGTAAATCCACGCACACACGGGGAGAACGTGCAGACTCCACACAGACAGTGACCCAAGCCGGGAATCGAACCTGGGCCCCTAGAGCTGTGAATCAATTGTGCTACCACAATGCGACCGTGCTGCCCTAAAATAACCTTTTATTGTCACAAGGATGAAGAGACTGTGAAAAGCCCCTAGTCGCCACATTCCGACGCCTGTTGATTTACCAATGCCATTTCTACAAATCAAACAAACACTTTAAAGTTGGCATTTTCACTTAAAAAGGGATGGTGATGGGACTTCCGGTGACGGCGGGCGGGAGGCGGCCGCACAATGGAGAGCCTCAGTTCGGGAACGGCATTTTCGGGGCATTAAGCCCGGTCCCAGGGTCCACGGAGACGGCAAAAGCAGGGAGAAGGCACAGAGGCGGCACAGTAAAAAAACAAAAATGTCGAGGGTGAGCAAAAAAACGGCCGTAAAAAAAAACAGCTGAAGGTCCGTCGGGGGGTGGAAAGGTCACCACGGGGTCACCAAGGAAAATGGAGGCTGGAGCATCAGAGGAGGCCGCATTGCTTACGGCTGAAGAAATAACTACGGTGATGGCTGCGGAGTTCGAAAAGCAGTTGGCGCAGATTGCGAAATGCATGGAGACGGTGAGGAAGCAGATGAGGGAGGTTTTGAGTGTGCTGATGGAGGTGGCGGTTTCCCCGGTGAGGGCGGAGGTGGCGAGCGCAGTGGCAGAGGTGCGAGAGCAAGGGGAGGCGCTGAAGGAAGTGGATGAGTCGTTATTGCAGCACGGTGATCAACTTGCCTCGATGGGGAAGGAGATGCGGAAGGTGATGGGCACTAACAAGGATCTGCGAGGAAAAATGGAAGAGCTGGAAAACAGATCCAGGCGAGAGAATTTGAGGATTGTGGGGCTGCCCGAAGGAGTTGAAGGACCGAAGCCGACTGAGTATTTTGCCGCGATGCTGGCAAAACTATTGGGGAAGGGGGAGGATCCCTCCCGATATGAACTGGATCAGGCGCATCGGTCGTGGAGGCCTGTACCAAAGGCGAGTGAGCCGCCAAGGGTAGTGACTCTGCGCTTCCGTAGGTACAGTGTGAAGGAGAAGGTCCTGAGCTGGGCCAAGCAGAAGCGGGTGGTGCAGTGGGCTGGAGCTGGTATACGTGTATACCAGGACTTTACGGTGGAGCTGGCGAGGAGGCGGGCTGCCTTCAACCGGGTGAAGAGGGCACTGTACATTAGCAAGGTGCGTTGCGGCATTGTATATCCAGCGAAGCTGAGGGTGACTTACAAGCTCAGGGACTTTTATTTTGGAACGGCAGAAGCAGCGGAGGAGTTTGCGAAAGCAGGACTGTGGCAGAACTGACAAATTGAGGAATGGCCATGTGCCGATGTAACCTCATGACTGTATTTTCTTCTTTTTTGTATCACTGCGCGCGGGTATAGAGGCTAAAGGAGCCAATGTTGTATACATTTGGACAAGGGAAGGGACGGGACTTTCACTCGAAATGAGGGCTCTTTGGGGTGTAGATGGATATGCGGGGTTTGTGTGCTAAAAGGGGATCTTTGGGCTTTCCTAGGGCCGGGCAAGGGGGAAGGGGATCTGGGCGGGGGCCTCCACGCTGGCCGGTTTAAGCTGGCCAGTGAACGGGAGTGAGGTGGGGGGAGGGGCTGCGGACCTCGGAGCCTGGCAGAACAGGGTCAGAGTGGTCTAGCCGGGGTGGAAAGTTGGGGGGAAGGAACCGAGGTTGGGAGGAGATGTTTTACAAGAGGCAGTGGACGGGAGGAGCTGGAGACTTTGGGGGGGGGGCCTGTGTAGATTAAGGGTGACTACTGGTAATCCCAGATTCCTTTTTGTCATTTGTTTATGTAAACATGCGGGTTGAGGTTTGGGGGTTGGTGGGCAGATGGGATCGTTGTTATTATGGGGATTGACATATCTTGCTGATTATTGTTATTTGTTGATGGGTGTAAATGTGGGAGAAAATGTGAAAAAGGAGAATTTAAAAAAAATTTAAAAATAAAAAAAGGGATGGTGATAAACCTAATCCATTGTTTTCTTGTTGTCATTCTAGGTCCATCATGTGGTGTTAGTTCAGGACTGATCGCAAGTGTCATGAGCCAGGTGAAAACAACAAGCCCTTATCTTCAGAGAGACCCAGAGATACCGACATTGCTGGGGAGATAGTGGTAGTGGCAATGTATTGAACGATCATCCAGAGGTACACGCGAGTACTACTTTTGGGGGGGGGGGGGGGGGGGGGGGGGGGGGGGGGGGGGGGGTGTAGGAGAGAGAGAGAGAAAAGAGAGGTTACAATGCTATCATGGCAGCTGGTGGAATTTAAATTCAATGAATAAATTTGGAACATAAAGCTAGTTTCGGTAATGGTGATCATGACACCCATCATTGATGATTGCAAAACCCTATCTGGTTCACGACGATCTTTAAGGAAGGAAATCTGCCATCCTTACTCAATCCGGCCTACATGTGACTCCAGGCGTACAGCAATGCGGTTGCCCTCTGTAATGGTCAAGAAAGCCATTCAGTTCAAATAAATTAGGGGTGGGCGATAAATGCTGGCTTTGCCAGCGACACCATGCAAAAAATATACAAAAACTACCAAGGATTTTGTTAGGGTCAATAATTAGAAAATAATTAGAGGGTGATAACCAGAGAAAAAGATAATTGGCAGAAGAATCGTGGGTGCGGGAAATGAGGAGAAATTTGGATAGCGAGTTATCATGATCTGGAAGGTGCTGCCTGAAAGGTGGTGGCAGCACATTCAATGGGAACTTTCAAAAAGGAATTGGACAAATACTTGAAAAGGAAACATTTGCAGGCAATGGCGAAAAACAAGGAGTGTTGGATTGATTGAACAGTTCTTTCAGAGCTAGCCAAATGGGTGGTAAGATTCTAGAGCAATATCAGGGAGAAAGTGATGGAACAGTTATTTCAATTTGCATTTCATTTCAAACACAACTGTTCTACAGGGCAACCTAAAGAAGGGTTTTTTATTTCTATAGTATCTTTCACATCCTTAGGCTTATCCCAAAGCACTTCATAGTTAATGAATCACTATCAAAGTGCAATTAATATTATTTTGTAAGCAAACATAGGAGCAAAATTTACAGATTATACATGTCCACAAACACCAAATATAACAAATAAGTTTGTAGTTTTTTTTATGTCTTTGGTTATGGGTAAACTCTCCTGTTTATCTTTGAATACTGCCATGGTACCTTTTCCATCCTCCTGAGAGTGCTTAACATACCATCTAAAAGAAATGGTCTGATCATTAGCAGATTGCTGTTTGTGGGAGCTGGCTCTGCACAAATGGCTGTTATTTTCTACATTACAACAGTGACGATTCAAAACTACATTCTAGGTTATGCAGTGTTTTGGAATATGCTGAAATTGTGAAAGTCTTTCTACCGTTCAGCTAAGTGTGGGGCAGCACTTACTCTAAAGTGTCAATCAAATTGTCAGAGTGGGAGGCCACAACCTATTGCTCACAGCATTTACGAAGGCTGAAACTTAAACCAATTTCATATATAAAAAGCTTCGAGTCCACCAGACTTTATAGTGTAGAAAATATAAAAAGGCAATCATTTCACGTTGGTTTCTCCAGGCCTCGAGTTGTAAATTTACAAAGCCTCAGCTATAGCAATTATCCTCCAAGTGCCCTCGGGATTTCTGCTTTGCAGCTTTAGAAGAGGTCACATTAAACACAGCTCCACCTTAGCAGCAGAATAGTCCATCACTCATGGTCGTCTAACTCTCCAGTCGTTAGGAAATAACGCATCATCCAATTTACCTCGAGCAGCACCACAGAAGGGCTAATTGATTTATTTTTAAAACAAACAATATAAAAACTCTAACAGTACATAACGTCAGTTCTCTTCATAGCCCACCGACATCAGCCACCACTTCGTAGACTCTATAGGCAACACAATATCTTAATTTAAAAGCAGGCATCATTCATTTAAAATCCAAAAAGGTGCTTAACACAGTACAGACATCCAGCATGATCACAGCAGGTGCTACACGTGTTGTTTGTTCACTGCAACAGCTCCAATGGAACCCTGTTTAAGATTGATGTTTGTACCCCTCAAATCCCACACACCAGATGTAATTCCCCCATTTGAGAATTGGTTTTTAAAAAAACATTATCCACTCAGGTGAATCCCACTCTTAAAAATGATTAGAGCTCCATGTGATTTGATGAGTTTGGCATCCAGTTTGTATTCATAAGGCTCTCTCCCAACACAGCCCTCTGACCACCTCTATACCCAACATCCACCTCATTCTCCATCTATCCGTTTCTCCCTAACTATCAACAGTTCTGTCAGTTATCTCCGTCACACTCCTTGATCCCCTCCCATTCTGTGCTACCAGTTCAGCTAATATCAGTGTGCAATTGACATCAAACTTGAGCTCTTGAACCCCAATGCCATGCCAATCACCATTTGTCCAACAGGTTATGAATGTGCCAGAACTTTCTGCAGTTTAACATTAAGCCATTAAGTTCAGCTTGTCTTAGAACATTACACCTTTAAGTCTCTGATTCCAATACCCCTTCCCACTTCTCATTCAGGCTGAATCGGGGAGTATGCAATGCTGCAGTCCTATGGCCTCATCCAAGCTCAGGCTCAAATCTGGCCCATCAAGACTGCCACCGTCCATCTCTGTAACATCTTCTGCCCAAGCTTGGATCTCACTCCCAATGCAACCAAACTCCAAAAGTAATTTCTCAAACTATTAAACTCCACTCTACACAAACTGTTACTTACCCAGAAATGGGTCACTTGTATCCTTAACCCATTAACTGCTGCGCACTAACCACCATTATCCTCACCAGCCTTCTAATGGCTGTTCACAAACTTTCACTCCTCTCACAATTTTCAGAATTGTTACAGTGCAGGAGGTGGCCATTCGGCCCATTGTGTCAGCACAGGCTCTCCAAATGAACAATTCACAGTGCCATTTTCCTCTGACCCTGCACATTCGTCCTTTTCAGATCACAGTCTAATTCCCTTCTGAATGCTTCAATTGAACCTGCTGCCACCACCCGTGTAAAAATCATCCGAAAATAATTTGCCTGATCACATTTTTACAGCTCAGTGTCTATGTCTTCACCCACACATTCTACTCGCTAATTCAGCATTATTTACTGCTTTTCCTTCTCCCACTCCCACCACTGGGCTGGACATTGTTCCTCACACAATTCCAAACAAAAATACTAAGAACCAGTGTTTCAAGTATTCCTACAGGGTTTTGAGACATCTTGCTGGTAATATCAGCAGGATTCTTAACACCGACCTCCATTTTATTTTGATCTCTTCCAATTTGTCTCTCGCCTTCCCGTCTTTTTCCTTTCAGACTCTAACATCTCTCCCTCTCGCTCTCCCCTCCATTCCTCTCTCTTCACTCCCTCTCCTTCCCCCATCCCTCCCCCTCACTAGCCCTCCCTTCCGGCACACCCTCCCCTTCACTCACACTCTCTTCACCCCGACCCACTCTTCTCCATTTTCTTCACCCCTGCACTCCTCCTCCTCTCCACCCCAACCCTCCCCTCCTCATACACACCCTGCCCTTCTCATCCCCCCACACTCTCAACCCTTCTCCTCCCCCCACCCTCTTGCCCCTTCTCTGCCCCCCCACCCTCTCGCCCCTTCTCACATCCCCACCCTCTCCCGTTCTCCTGTCCACCCTCTCGCCCCTCATTGCCCCCCTTCTCCCTCACTCCACCTCCCGCGCGGTCTCCTCACCCCCTAGCCCCTCCAACTCCTGTCTCACAATTCTCACTCTCAATGTCCTGCCTCACCCTCACGCTCCCAACCCTCTCACTCCCTACCTACCTCCATTCCTCTCACTCACCTACCTCCATTCCCCTCTCACCCCCTACCCACCTCCATTCTTCCCCACGCAATATAAACTTCAGCCGTATCTTTTGTAATGATGTGCTGGGCCACACTTTCATTAAAGCTGGAGATTTGCGGCGCCTCCTCCAGTGAGTTGTATAATTGCCAGGACATACACAGGGATGGTGATAGGGACATTATCTGTAAGGTATGATTCCATGAGTATGCCTATGTTACGTTGTTGCTTGACCAGTCTGTGATACAGCTCCCCAATGTTTGCATCTTGAACGTTTTTAAGCAATCTGATACAACTGCTGGGCAATTTCAGAGTGCATTTAGGAGTCAACCACGCAGCTGAGAAGCCTGGGGTCACATGTAGGCCAGGCCAGGCAAGGACAGCAGATTTCCCTCCCGAAAGGATACTGATGAACCATATGGGCGTTCACGATAATGACCAGTGATACGGTCATCATTTGCCTTTAAACTCAATATTTTTAATGAATTCAAATTACATCATCTGCAGCAGTTGGATTTGAAAGCCGGTCCCCAGATCATAGAACATACAGTGCAGAAGGAGGCCATTCGGCCCATCGAGTCTGCACCGACCCACTTAAGCCCTCACTTCCACCCTATCCCCGTAACTCAAATAACCCCTCCTAACCTTTTTGGACACTAAGGGCCATTTAGCACGGCCAATCCACCTAACCTGCATGCCTTTGGACTGTGGGAGGAAACCGGAGCACCTGGAGGAAACCCACGCAGGCTCGGGGAGAATGTACAGACTCCGCACAGACAGTGACCGAGCAGGGAACCGAACCTGGGACCCTGGCTCTGTGAAGCCACAGTGCTATCCACTTGTGCTACCATGCTGCCCTTAACTTGGGTTGCTGGATTACTAGACCAGTGACAATACCATTCTGTCATCTTCCCTCTCTCTCCCCATCCCCTACACCTTGCAGTCCATCCCACCCTGATACCTGTACCTCCCCAACCCAAGGAGCTCACCCTACTCTATGTTAAAAACAAATTACTGCGGATGCTGGAATCTGAAACCAAAAGAGAAAATGCTGGAAAATCTCAGCAGGTCTGACAACATCTGTAAGGAGAGAAAAGAGCTAACGTTTTGAGTCCAGATGAACCTTTGTGGGAGATATTTATACAGTAGGGTGAGGGAATGAAAGATGAGTCATAGCCAGCCACAGAAACCAAGGGAAAGAGTGCTAAGGCCAGGCCCCAGAGTGAATAAAAGGTGTGAAAGGCCTAACAGCAGAGAAACTAAAATTAGAGGATAAGCTGTTACAGATGTAGATGTGTGGGGATGGGGGACATGGGTGGGAGGGAGGTAAAATGAGAAGGAGGACAGAAACGGGGGATAAGATAGGGGAAAGTGTGGTGGAAAATACATATATAAAGAAAGACAAGAAAAAAATAAAAGGTAAAAGACAGTAAAAATGAAATAGAATGAAAACAAAGGGGTCGGTGGGGTAGAGCTTATAGCCTTCCGGTCTCAACATCGAATTCAACAACTTCAGATGATTAGCTCTACCCCACCTCAACCCCATTGTTTTCATTCCATTTCATTTTAACTGTCTCTTACTTTTTATTTCTTTGTCTTTCTTTATATATATTTCCCCCCAATCTAATCCCCCTTTCCTTACCTATTCTCCCCTTTGCTTCCCCCTTCTCCCCTTTTTCTCATTTTACCTCTCTCCTACCCATGTTCCCCTCCCCCTCAACATCTACATCTGTAACAGCTTACCCTCCGAATTTAGTTTCTCTGCAGTTTGGCCTTTCACTCTCTCTGGGGACTGCCATTAGCACTCTTCCCCTTGGTTTCTGTGGCTGGCTTTGATTCATCTTTCATTCCCTCACCCTACCGTGTAAATATCTCCCACTTTTTATTGCCTTTTAGCTGTGACAAAGGGTCATCTGGACTCAAAACGTTAGCTCTTTTCTCTCCTTAGAGATGCTGTCAGACCGGCTGAGATTTACCAGCATTTTCTCTTTTGGTTCCCCTGTGTTCCTCCTGCCTACCCTTATCCCCCCCCCCCACCCCTCCAGCGACCCTCATCCCCCCCCACCCCTTCCACCGACCCTCATCCCCCCCCCACCACTTCCGCCGACCCTCATCCCCCCCACCACTTCCGCCGACCCTCATTCCCCCACTCCTCCCGCCTACCCTCATCCCCCCTACCCTCGCCCCCCCTACCCACCCTCATCCCCCCCACTCCTCCCATCTACCCTCAACCCCCCACCCCTGACGCCTACCCTCAACTCCCCCACCCCTCAACCCCCCCCCACCCCTCCCACCTACCCTCAACCCGGCCCACCCCTCCCACCTACCCTCAAACCCCCCACCCCTCCCGCCTACCCTCAACCCACCCACCCTTCCCGCCTACCCTCAACCTCCCCACCCTTCCCGCCTACCCTCAACCTCCCCACCCTTCCCGCCTACCCTCAACCTCCCCACCCCTCCCGCCTACCCTCAACCACCCCACCCCTCCCGCCTACCCTCAACCCCCCCACCTACCCTCAACCCCCCCACCCCTCCCGCCTACCCTCAACCCCCCCACCCCTCCCGCCTACCCTCAACACCCCCACCCCTCCCGCCTACCCTCAACCCCCCCACCCCTCCCGCCTACCCTCAACCCCCCCACCCCTCCCGCCTACCCTCAACCCCCCCACCCCTCCCGCCTACCCTCAACCCCCCCACCCCTCCCGCCTACCCTCAACCCCCCCACCCCTCCCGCCTACCCTCAACCCCCCCCCCTCCCGCCTACCCTCAACACCCCCACCCCTCGCCTGCTCCTACCCACCCTCATCCGTCCACTCGCCCGCCCGCCGCTGCATCGTCCCCCTCCCGGTCTTACCTCCTGCTCACTCTCCAGGCCGCTGAAGCTCCAGACCGCCAGGGTCTGCACGATCAGGATGGCGACGGCAGCGGCCGCGGCCGCCCGGTATCTCCGAGCGACTTTCCGAGGCCTGATCCTGACCACCATCTTCCCCAGACCGGGGCTGTGCGGGTTCCCGAGGGCGCGGGGCCGCGGGACCCCGAGCGGGGGCGCGCGGCGCGCCTCCCAGCCGCCGGCAGTTGGCGGGATCCCGAGCGCGCCGGCAGTTGGCGGGACCCCGGAATGACAACACTGACAACCCTGCAGAAGGGCAGAGATTACATTTGGGGTTGAAAAATAAGGAGATCTGAGGCCATCTGCAAAATCAAAATCAAAATGGAATTTAAAAAAAGAAAATGCTGGAAAAGTTCAGCAGCGTCTGGCCAGAGAGAAACAAGCTTAGCTTTCCGAGCCCAATGTGGCTTCTTTAGAAGCTAAATGAGTTAGATGAGCCTAAAGATCTGTGATTACCAATACATAGCTCACTGAAAGTTAATAACACCGGTTAGGAAGGCCTTAACTAAAGCAGACCAAACGGAAAAGTACCTTATATCGACCCTTGGTTATGCCACACTTGAGCACTGCACAGCTCTGGTCTCCATTAATAATAAAGGAGTGGGGTGGGTGCACACTACAGGGGTGCAAACAAAGGAGACTGGTGAACGTATTGCAGTAACCATTCACCAGGTATATAACTGTATCACGCTGTTGCCCATGTGGGCTCCACCTATGGACCATTGTAAGGTATTATCTGTAATGTATCATGTTGGTACCTTGCAGGCTCCGCCCCTGGCTCAACCCCTTGAGGGGAGGTATAAAGAGCAGTCTCCCTGTAGGCGGCTCTCATTAGCAGACCAGACGCAGGCAGGCACTGGTCTAGTTGATTAAAGCCACAGTTTACTTCTACTATTGGTTTCGCGTGAATTGATGGTCGCATCAGAGACCAAAAGAGATAACAAGTGCCAACTTGCCATAAGATCATAAGAAGTCATAAGAAGTGACAGCAGGAATATCCCACCCAGCCTGACCTTTCAATAACATCAACAGCTGATAATAAAAATCTTTATTGTCACAAGTAGGCTTACACTGCAATGAAGTTATTGTGAAAAGCCCCAAGTTACCACATTCCAGCACCTGTTCAGGTGCACAGGGAAAGAATTTAGAATGCCCAAATTACCTAGCAGCACATCTTTTGGGAGGAAACCGGAACACCCGGAGGAAACCCATTCAGACACAGGAAGACCGTGCAGACACCACACAGACTGTGACCCAGCCGAGAATCGAACCTGGGACTCTGCCGCTGTGAAGCCACAGTGCTAACCACTGTGCTACCATGTTGCCCATTCTGACTGTGGCCTCAATTCTTACCTTCCTGTCTATCCTCTTAAAAACCTTTGACTCCCTTGTTAATCAAAAATCTGCCTATCTCAGCCTTGAATATACTCAATGACCCAGCCTTCACTCCCCACTAGAAGAGAGCATTCCAAAGAGAGAACAATTTAGAACATACAGTGCAGATGAAGGCCATTCGGCCCATCAAGTCTGCACTGACCCACTTCAGCCCTCACTTCCACCCTATCCCCGTAACCCAATAACCCCTCCTAACCTTTTTGGCCACTAAGGACAATTTATCATGGCCAATCCACATAACCTGCACGTCTTTGGACTGTAAGAGGAAACTGGAGCACCCGGAGGAAACTCACGCAGACACGGGGAGAATGTGCAGACGCCTCACAGAAACCACTGTGCTACTGTGTTGCCCTTTCTCATCAATTTCTTCCACGTCTCTATCTTAAATGGGACAACCCTATTTAAACTGTGCCCCCAGTTCTTGATTCGCCCAGGAGACAAAACATCCTCTCCGTATCAAAGCCCCCTCAGAATCTTATATGTTTCAAGAAGAGTACCTCTCCTTCTGAACACCTGCTCAACCTTTCGTGATGAGACAACTCTTTCACCCTGGGGTGTCAGCCTAGTGAACCTTCTTTGACCTGCTTCCAATTAAAGTATATCCTTCCCTAAGTAAGAAGATCAAAAACTGTACACAGTACTCCAGATGTGGTCTCACCAATGCCCTATACAGTTGTAGTAAGACTTCCCTATTTTTCCATACTTTATCCGATTTGTTATGATCCTGGACAAGACACTCAAATTAATGTTACAAACTGGCTAGCGATGAATAACTTTTTTATTTAAAGGAGACAAAGTTTGAGATCCCAGATATAGTATAAGAGAATAAAGCCTCAAGATTCCATGGTTTTTGAACAAAAATAAATAAACACCATACACAATCAAAAGAGTAAAACAATTTGCAATATTTATCTCATACTCTTAACATTGAGAATCAAAATGAGGTACATGTGAATTAACAGGAAAAGTGAGGTGGAACATGCAACACTGCATATTAAAGGCAGATATGACTAAGGCAGATCCCATGGATTTCTCATCTACCTGTTGAAACATCAGTGTTCAATGTGGGTTGCACAATCTCATGGAAGCTATCTCATTTATGATGGGTCACAAATCGTCAGCCTTCCATTTTAAAGATCTAGCCTTGGAATTCCCTTCAAAAGTCTCTCCAACTCAGACTGCCTCAATAACTTCTCACCTCCCAGGTTTTCAATCTCATCTTGCAAGACTACATTCCCTTGAATTGCTGAGTTTATGTTCCTCACAGATACAAGTCGAGCTCTTCAGCCATGCTGAGCAGAACGCCACTACTCTAAAGGATTACCTTTACCTCAGCAGCCAGTAGTACAGAGTCAATAGCCTTCTACTGCCTTTTCAACTCTCCAGGTCTTCCTCTGAGCCCTCACTACTTGGAGCCGATCAGCTGCAGCATCTTTACTGCTTTTAGCCTAATTTTTTGCTCCCCTCCCAAGTGGTTTCTCTCCCTGGTGGTTCCTACCAGTGATATCTTCCCATTGACTCCTTCCTCGGTTTTCTCTCTCTCTCTCTGGAATTTATCCCTTCCCACTCTCTCTGGATTCCTTCTGCCTGGGTTCCCTTTATCTCTCTTCTCTCTGTTCCCTGTCCAGGACTCCATTGTGTTATGGCACCCAACCCCTGGGTCCCATGATCAGGTTTTCATGCCATTTTTTCCCACAAAGGCGCTCAGGGCACTTGTCCCCAACCCAAAGATCTCACAATGTTGAACTGTACATGCACAGCCTGCTCTCAATTCACATATGTGTGCAAATCTCTGGGGGTGTCAGGACTTGTAGTTCTTGACCTCCGCTCGCAAATCAGGTACGTTCCTATTTCTTGACATGAGATCCTTTGGGAGAAAGAAAAGAAAACTAGCACAGGGCTAAATAGCTGACTTTTAAAGCAGACCAAGGCAGGCCAGCAGCATGGTTGAATTCCCGTACCAGCCTCCCCGAACAGGCGCCGGAATGTAGCGACTCGGGGCTTTTCACAGTAACTTCATTTGAAGTCTACTTGTGACAATAAGCGATTTTCATTTCATTTTTTTCCCATTTCAGTGAAGGTTTCTTTCCAATGGCTTTATAATTTATTTTCAAGAATTACTTAATATCATAAATTTCTAACAAATAACGTGTTTCGTACTGTTCCACAATTACACATTTCACACTATAAAGTTATAAAGGCTGATCCCAAACAAAAACAAGTATATGTGACAAATAGGAATAGCAGGATTCAAATATTACAGAATGATCTTAAATCAGAACTGGTCTTTTCTCCTACATGCTTTCTTTAAACTCTGTATTGAACATCAACAATTACTTGTTTTTTTCCCCATAATCTTTTCCTGTCAACCAAAAATAGTGGAAATAGATTAAAGTCTATATTAGCAACATCTTGACCAGTTTGTATTTCTATTGTGTGCCATAGGTTTTCAGCCTTTTTGGTGTAACTGTAAACCAATACTCTGGCAATATCCTCCTCTTCACGTTTGGATGCATATTAGTCACGCTATATGACACAAACAACTTTCACATAGGTTTCTCAACTTTAATACTGAAGAACATAGCGTTTCTCTTACTTTTATCCACTATTAATGGAGTTATGCCTTTAATGTGTCCTCTAAGGTTTCTGTGGAAACCATCGCTATCTGATTGACAACCAGCTTCAAAATGATCTTTTTCACTCACTTCCTCCATAACAGATTTTCTCGTTTCATTGTTTTGATCAAAAGCAGATGAATAAATGTGCACCTAGGGACTCGTTTTCCCTTTGCACAAGTAATTTTCTAGCTTATCCAAGAGATATGCTCCAGCCTTTTGCATATATTCATACTCTTGCTGATGCTTGAAACAAAAACCTTCATCTCCATCTCCTTCACTATTTCATCCAAATATTTGTTTACTCTCTTATCTCCCAATAATTATTACCAAGATTATTACCTTTCCAATCAGCTTAGCAACTGCTCTGGTGAGTTCAGTTGCCTTTGTTTCAGAGTCATCTGTGAAGCCCTTATACATACTTAGCAACTGCATAAGGGCATTTTGTTCATTTCAGAATCTTTCTTCCATGCCTGCTGACTGCTCCATAGACTTTTTCAATTTACTTGATGGATCCTCAATCTGTTTCTTAAAATTTCCCTCAGCTGCTTTTAAAGTCTGGATATGCTCCTCTATGCTGCACATCTCCTTCTTTCTGTTCTCCAGATTGCATTGGAGTTCAAGGGTTTAACTGCTCTTTTCACACCAATTTCTAACGGTTCATCAGTCTTGTTTGGAATTCGGCATTCAGCAACCTGTTCTGATTCATCTTGTTTAAGGGGCATTTCATGATACCTAATACTAAACTGATACATGAAGTTCACCAAGTTATAATTGAAGATCTATCTTTGTTGAATGTGCTTCAAAACGTTTATCGTTTAGATGGCTCAAGTCCTCTTTCAAATGTTCTAATTCCTATAAAGGACACTCCAGTGTTCTCGCCAGTTCTTGTTTTTCACTGGCAAACTCATCTTCCATGCATGAAAGTTGGCTCACTACACTGATCAGCTTTTCTTTAGCAGAACCTAGTTCCTCATGCATCCTTGAACATCCTTGCATCTCTGATACTAGCTTTTATTGTCCTGGGCTAGTTGTTTATCCACGTCATCCTGTCTAGCCTTAGAAACATGGGTTCTAGCTACTATGAAATCTTGCTGCAAAATCTGTTTCTCTTATACCAACTGGCTCTCTCAAAACTCTCAGAGATGCTAAGAATTTCAAATAATAAGGGTGGCATGTGGCGCAGTGGTTAGCACTGGGACTGCGGTGCTGAGGACCCGGGTTTGAATCCCGGCCCTGTGTCACTGTCCGTGTGGAGTTTGCACATTCTCCCCGTGTCTATGTGGATTTCACCCCCACAACCCAAAGATGTGCAGGTTAGGTGGATTGGCCACGCTAAATTGCCCCTGAATTGGCAAAAAAAAATTGAGTACTCTAAATTAAAACAAAAAGAATTTCAAATAATTATCCATCATAAAATCTGTCCCTTCCATCGGTAACCTCAGAACAATTGCCACAGTAACTATTCCATTTCCTAAGCCACTTCTTAAATTTACTTTACACAATGGAACAGGTTCTTGAGTATCATAAAGATGCTCTATTATTACTTACTCATTCATTAAACCATTTGGCCTGGCTTGGGTCACTCTGTGTGGAGTCTGCACGTTCGCCCCGTGTCTGCATGGGTTTCCTCCGGGTGCTCCCGTTTCCTCCCACAAGTCCCGAAAGATGTGCGATTAGGTAATTTGGACATTCTGTGTACCCAAATGTAAGCCTACTTGTGACAATAAAGATCATTATTATTAACTGCCCCAGTGGCTCTCAAGATATTAATTTGTTCACTTGTTTTGTTGGCGGATTAAGAGAAAGCATAAAACATTTATAACCTCCAGTAACATGACCCGCACTATTCAAGGAAGAATTCCCTTGAATACCCTGGGCCATTTCCCCCAGTATAGTCAGTTATGATTAGAATTGCAAATTTGCCACTGTTTTAACATCTGTCTTCTTTTTTACTACTGCCTTTTCTGAAGACTCCTTAAGGATGTAATTCCGCAAAGCTGAGTGGCAGGCCAGAAGCTTGGACAGAATATAAAGAAGCGCAAAGAATGACAAAATTATTAATAAGGGGGGAGTTTGAGAGAAAGCTAAATAGAAATATAAAAACAGAGTACAAGTTTCTACAGGCATTTAAAAACGAAACGTGTAAGGAAAGTTAGTGCTGGTCCTCCAGAGAGTGAGAATGGGGAACTAAGAATGGACAATAAGGAAAATAATTGTAAATCAGGAGGTGAAAGGGAACAAACAAAATCATGAGGGAAAGGGTACTGAGAAAATTATTAGAACTCATAGCTCATCAGTTTTAATATCCTGATGGACTTCATTCTAGGATCTCAAAAAAAGTGGCGACTGAGATTGTAGATGCATTGTAATAGTTTTGTGTGAAGAAATGAATACAGTAAGTAATGCAAAATCGGTCGAGAAAATTAAACCGTCTTTTTGAAGTTTTGACATTTCATTTTTCCATGAGGTTGGAGGTGTGAAGAAAACATTATTTTTAAATATATATTTTTGGGGCTTATTGTGTTATTCTGTGAAACAGGTTTGTGGCTGTGGGTGTGCATGTGAATGTGTGTGAGACTAATTTAATTAAGTTGAGTATTGGGTGTCTAGAAAGTTGAGGACATTAGGTGTCAATGGCATACACTTGAAACTGAGTTTTCTATAAGTAAATATGACATGGGTAGAAATTTGCATTAGGAGATAAAGAAGGTTAAATTTTCCAAAATTCCCTAGATTCTGGAAAGGTGCCATCAGATTGCAAAATAATGAATGTGATACCTATAACCAAGAAATGAGGTAGAAAGGAAACTAGAAGCCAGTTCGCTGCACATCTGTCATTGGGAAATTGCTGGGATTTATTATTAATGAGGTTATAGCGGGGCACTTAAAAAATCTCAATGCTATCAGACAGAATCAATATGTGTTTGAAAGGGAAAGCATATTTGACCAATTTACTGGAGTTCTTTGAGGAAGAAACAAGCAAATAGAATAACAAAGAATCCGTATACGTGCTGTACTTAGATTTCCAGAAGACATTTGACAAGATGCCACGTCAATGGTCTCTACGCAAACTAAGAGCTCATGGTGTTGGGGATATTAACATGAGTAGAAGATTGGTTAACTAACAGGAAAGCAAAGAGTAGAGATAGATTAGTCTTTTTTGGATTGGCAAGATGTGACATAGAGTGTCATTGGGATCAGTGCTAGGACTCAACTATTTACAAATTATATCAATGACTTGGGTCAAGGAACCAAATGTATAGTTACTAAATTTGCTGATGGCACAAAGGTGTAAGCTAATAAGTTGTGAAGTGGACACAATAAGTCTGCAAAGGGACACAGATACGTTAAGTGAGTGGGCACAAATCTGGCAGATGGCGTTTAATGTGGGATAATGTGAACTTGTCCTCTTTGACAGGAAAAATAAATAAGCAGTGTACTATTTAAATGGAGAGAGAATGCAGAGCTCTGAGGTACAGAGGGATCAGAGATTTCTAACGTTGAGTGGATTTTATCAGAGGTTTATGCCACATTTTAGCAGTGTGGTTACTCCATTGATTGAATTATTAAAAGATCACAGCAAATTTCAATGGACACAGGATTGTATTTGACAGATTGAGCACACCATCTTGTACATCGGTTGTAGCAGCACCTAATTATACACAACAGTTTATGTCAGTGATGTCGGTATACGTGCTGTGTTATTACAAGAAGATGAAGTAGGAATTGATAAGCCAGTAGGATATTTCTCACGGAAGCTGAGTGTATATCAGAAGAAATATTCAATCATATTCAATAGAGACACAAAGCCTGGTGTTAGTTTTACAGCATTTCAAAATTTGTGTTGTAAGAAATTCTTTGGACACAATTATTTATGCTGACCACAATCTTTTGAAAGTTCTAGAAAAGTTTGAAACCAGAATGCCAGACAGTTCAGGTGGAATTCATTACTGCAGCCATTGAATTTACTAATTATACACGTGGCTAAATGAGAAAATTTAATTGCAGATGCATTGTCAAGAGTTTTTTTAGTTTGGGCATCATGATCTGCACTGGCTTGGAGGGCCGAAGGGCCTGTCCTGTGCTGTATTTTTCTTTGTTCTTTGTTCTAAAGGAGCTTGGACATTTGAAAAATGGAGAATGGACTGGAATGAGCTTACAAGAGGATGAAGTAGGAATTGAAAAGCCATTAGGATATTTCTCACGGAAGCTGAGGTTGTACAAAATACTTGTGTATATTTTCATGATTGGCAGATTTACCTGATAGTGTAACAGTTTTGTGTGAAGAAATAAACGTTCTTATTTTTAAGTATTTAGGGTCTGCACCGACTCTTTGAAAGAGCACCCTACTAAGCCCACTCACCCGCCATATCCCTGTAACCCCGAAGCCGCACCTTACCTGCACATCTTTGGGAACTATGGGACAATTTAGAATGTCCAATCCTCCTGACTTGCATATCTTTGGACTGTGGGTGGAAACCAGAGCACCCGGAGGAAACCCAAGCAAAAACAGGGAGAACACATTTGTGATAAAATTAATAGCCAAATAGACAAATGTGGGTTAATTAAGGAAAGTCAGCATGGATTTCTTCGGGGAAAATCATGTTTAACTAACGTAGAATCATAAAATACCTACAGTGTAGAAAGAGGCCATTCGGCCCATTGAGTCTACACCGACTCTAAAAAATAGTATCCTACCTATTCTATCCCCATCCTCTCCCCAGAGCCCCCCTAACTGTTGGCACTAATGGGCAATTTAGCATGTCCAATCCACCTCACCTGCATATCTTTGGACTGTGGGAGGAAACCGGAGCACCCGGAAGAAACCCACGCAGATATGGGGAGAACGTGAAAACTCCACACAGACAGTCGCCCAAGGCAGGAATTGAATCCGGGTCCCTGGTGCCGTGAGGCAGCAGTGCTAGCCACTGTGCCACCATGCCGCCCTTACTGGAGTTTATTGAAGAGGTAGCTGAGAAGGTTGATGAGGGAATTGCTATTGATGTGATGTGCATGGAGTACAAGAGCCATTTGATATCTTGCTGCGCAGCAGACATATGAGCTCATGTAAAAAGGACAGTAGCAACATCGATACAAAATTGGCTGAGTGATAACAAACAGAGAGTAGTGGTTAATAAATATTTTTTGGGCTGGAGGAAGGTTTGACATGGAGTTCCCAGGGGTCAGTGTTGGAATCCTTGCTTTTCCTGTTTTTCATTAATCTCCTAGACCTTGGTGTCCATGCCCTCCTAATTCCAGGTGGGAAGTAAGGCCACAACAATGTTCCTCCATTGAGCCCTGTCTTGTGCTGTGGCTTGCCCTCACCCCATGTAAGCGCCATCTCTTCCAGTTCAGTCATCACAGACCTACGTCATGTTACGTTTTGCATGGACATGTCCGAGCCACCTTATGCATTTCTTTATCTCAAGGACAATGTGTGACAATCAATCTTCTTGTACAGCTCTTTACTGGAAATGTTATTTGGCCAGTAGATGCCAGAGGCTCAGTATGTCTGATGTTTTTTTTGATGACTTGCTGAATAGCTTATATGTCGGATATAGTTAAGTGGCTTGGGTTTGCACAGAGGCTCAGCCACTTCTTCATCCAAGCAGCTAATACTATACTTGACCAATGTACAGCACAATATATAAGTGTAGCAGTTGAAAGGATGAATGTTGTTTTTTTTGAATTGTCCTTCCCCTAGATTAGGTGATTTTTGTTTTTTCTCCTTGCTTTGTAACTATTAAATCTTTACAGAGGGGTCTTGCCCTGCTGCAGCTGAGGCTAGAAGGGAGAGAGCTAAATGGTAAGTTGTGGGTAAGGTCTGTAAATCTTCACAACTTTTATCACTTATAGGTTGAAAATACCTTTTGTGGCTTACAATCCAGAAGGACTATAATTGCTAGCAACATGGACAAGGAAAGAAGGGCCGTTGGGAATTGGATACAATCTAAAATCAAGCATCTTCCAAAGTTTTAATTTTAAGGGTTAAGCCATAGCAGGAGAGCTCAAAGCTTTGGTTTGTTCATCTTGCTCCATGTGGGAAGTCGGGAACATTTCCAGTGACAGGCAGAGAAATCAAGGGCCAAATTCAAACAGGGCCACAATGGAATATATTGGGAGCGGGACAAGTAATGTTAAAAAGACAATCCTAAAGGCTTTGTGCCTTGACGCGCAAAGCATTCGCCATAAAATGGATGAACTAATCACGCAAATAGATGTAAACGGGTCTGACATAATTGGAATTACGAAGACACAGCTGCAGGGTGACCAGGGATGGGGACTGAATGTCCAGAGGTATTTAGTATTTAGGTAGGACAGGCAAAAAGGAAAAGGTGGTGAAGTTGGAGTGCTGGTTAAAGAGGGAATTAACGCAATAGTGTGGAAGGATATTAGCTCCGACAAAGTGGAATCTGTATGGGTAGAGCTGAAAAACACCAAGGGGCAAAAAACGTTAGTGGACGTTGTACATAGACCTCCAAACTGCAGTGGTGATTTTGGAATGGCATTAAACAGGAAATTAGTGCACATGCAATAAAGGAACATCTGTAATTATGGGTGAATTTAATCTGCATATAGATTGGGCAAATCAAATTAGCCACGATACATAGAGGAGGGATTCCTGATGTGTATACCGGATGGTTTTCTGGGCCAGTACGTTGAGGAACCAACTAGGGAACAGGCCATCCTAGACTGGGTACTGTGTAATGAGAACAGAATCACTGGCAAGGCTCTATACAACTATTGCAGCAAAACCTCCTGACCCTTATATTCAAATCCCCTTTCAATAAAAGCTAACATACCATTTGCCTTCCTAATTGCTTGTTGTCTCTGCATGTTAGCTTTCAGTGACTTATGAACAAGAACACCCAGGTGCCTTTGGACATCAACACTTCCCAATCTCTCACCATTTGAGAAATATGCTGTATTTCTGATTTTCCTATCAAAGTTCTCACAACACCCTGGGCTAGTGCACGGTCAATTCCAGCCCAATTGACCCAGAGACGTAATGTGGGTGAAATAAGATTTTATATCAATACCCATGGCTTTGGTCACCAGGTTTGTAAAACTTAAACACAAGTAACCTTTTATTATTAACTAATTATAACTACATTCGGCAAAAAATACAACTGGCTATCTATTATCTGATTCACAAACCTTTCCCTTTCTAATTCCCCCACTCTCTACACACACACAAACAAACAACACATAAAGAAAAGGGTGGTTGAGAGATAAATAAATTATAATAAAATAAAAGGATAAAGCTCTTTGATTCAGTTAGTTTCTTTCTCAAGGTTAGGTCATCAGTTGGATACTTTCTTTTCCTTAAGCTTGTAATGGTCTTTACTGCAGACTCACAGAGACAGCAGGCAACCGGCAGCAGAAAGAGGGACAAAACTCAACTCCTCTTCCTTCGAGCATCTGGAGGCTTTTGACAGGTTCGCTCTGAAAACGTCACCTGGCAGGAACCAATCGGTGACTGTTGTCAGGCAGATCCTTCCAATGGGAACGGTTCTTCTACCTACTGTCTAGACCACTCGTGATTTTGAACACCTTTTCAAATCTTCTCTCCACCATCTTTTCTTGACGAACACCCTAACTTTTCCGACATATCCTTGAAATTGTGTTCCTCACCCATGGAATAATTTTCGTAAACCGTTCCTACGAATTAGGGCAGCACGGTAGCATTCTGGATAGCACAATTGCTTCACAGCTCCAGGGTCCCAGGTTCGATTCCCGGCTTGGGTCACTGTCTGTGCGGAGTCTGCACATTCTCCCCGTGTGTGCGTGGGTGTCCTCCGGGTGCTCCGGTTTCCTCCCACAGTCCAAAGATGTGCAGGTTAGGTGGATTGGCCATGCTAAATTGCCCTTAGTGTCCAAAGTTGTCCTTAGTGTTGGGTGGGGTTAGTGGGTTATGGGGATAAGGTGGAGGTGTGGGCTTGGGTAGGGTGCTCTTTCCAAGAGCTGGTGCAGACTCGATGGGCCGAATGGCCTCCTTCTGCACTGTAAATTCTATGATAAAAAAAAAAGAACACTGTTCCTGGCCAACCCACCGGTTGCCAGTTAGCCAATCGAACCGATTTCTTCCAAAACCAGTTCCTAAGAATCACTTGGTGCTGACGGGTCTGGTTTCTCCTCTCCAAAATATAAAACCTAGCAACACACTGTCCTGGCAAGTGCTATTCTGCTTACAGGCACACCCTGATTATGGGCCCACGGATCAAAAATAATAAAATAAGATAATAAAAGAAATGGGAATAAAGGAAATAAACAGGAAGGACTCTTCCAGAAGTGGATAACTACATATTTTTCCACTTATATTCCATCTGCCATGTTCTTGCTCACTCACTTAATCTGTCTGAATCTCTTTGAAACCTCTTTGCACCCTCAATCAGGTTAGGTTGAATTAAGCAACTGTGCAGTGTACCTGGATAACCTGCTGGTTTACAGTGATACCACAAAGACATCTTAGACCATCTGGAGGCAGTGTTGAAGGGCCTACAGAAAGCTAACATAGTGGTAAACATAGCCAAGAATGAATTTGCTAAAGCATAAATAACCTATTTAGAGGATATGGTAGGACAGGGTTGAGTTTTGCCATGGAATATGAATAATAATAATCTTTATTAGTGTCACATGTAGGCTTACATTTCACTGCAATGAGGTTAAGGTATGTGCCCTGGCAAACCTCCCCATTCCAAAAATAAGGAGGCAAATACTGTAATTTCTGTAAATGTGTGGGTTCTTTCGAAAATTGGTTCCAAACTTCAGCACCCTAACTGCTCACTGACAGATATGCTCAGGAAAACTGTGTGTACGTAGGTGTGCCAAACGGTTTAAAAAAAACGAACGGCCATTATGTGAAATGA
This sequence comes from Scyliorhinus torazame, assembly GCF_047496885.1. Lineage (NCBI taxonomy): Eukaryota > Metazoa > Chordata > Chondrichthyes > Carcharhiniformes > Scyliorhinidae > Scyliorhinus > Scyliorhinus torazame. The sequence goes on along the minus strand of NW_027309230.1, from coordinate 934 downwards.
ACTGTGTCAATTGCCCCATTTAGGGTGGCTATTGATGCAGATCATGTGGGAATTGAGCAGTTTTTCTCCAGGAGAACTACTTTTCAAAAAGGTTAAAAGAACAGCAGAGTTAATACTGTACAGTGAAGAGGGGAATGTTCTGACTCTTATTAGCACTCCAACACTTTGAGGTTTATGTCAACAATAGGCACCGAGAGAACCTGATATACTGTTATGGGCCAGGGTTTAGAGAACTCCAAATTAGATCATGGAGATCACCTGACTCATGACTTTTACTAGATTGTGGTATGGGGAGCACATGGCCCACTCTACAGGTATGGTGTAGCAGAAATCTAAATGTATTTTCTAAAGCAAAACAATGTTTATTCTATGAAGTCAGTTAACCTTTTTAAAACATACAGTGAACATCTTAGCAGCCATCAATTCAAATCCAACGTCCAAAGAATGCAACACTCTAAGTAATCCTTAAACATTCCTTTTAACATCCATAAGACAAAAAAAAACTTTTTACAGAAGCACATCAGGTTTAAATTCTCTACTGAGAGCAGTTATCACTCTGAATTCACCAAATGATCTAAAGATAGTCTTTAGATGGCAGAGAGATCAAAATTACACCTTCTTTGGCTGGCTGCAGCTCCAACACTAAAACGAAACTAAAAAACACAGGCACACCCAAGCTTTTCCTCAAAGCGAAACTAAAAAGCAGAGCCAGAGGTCAGCTCCACCCACACTCTGACATCACTGCAGCCACTTGAGCAGACAAACATTTCTTAAAGTGACATTCACTACAGCTCTTTTTATAAACATCCATTTCTTAACGGTACTCTCACATGACAATACATTAAACATAGTCCTTTAAAGTTCCTACGGAAGTTTAATGTGAACAATGCCAGGCTTTTTCGACAGAGCTTGCTCCTTCAAGTATTTCAATTTA
>NW_027309229.1:27500-45439 GCF_047496885.1 Scyliorhinus torazame | reverse complement strand
GGAGGGGGCACCGTGAGGGGAGGGGGGCACCGTGAGGGAGGGGGCACCGTGAGGGAGGGGGCACCGTGAGGGAGGGGGCACTGTGAGGGGGGAGGGCACTGTGAGGGGGGAGGGCACTGTGAGGGAGGGGGGCACCGTGAGGGGGGGGCACCATGAGGTGGGAGGGGGCACCGTGAGGGAGGGGGCACCGTGAGGGAGGGGGCACCGTGAGGGAGGGGGCACCGTGAGGGGGGGGCACCATGAGGTGGGAGGGGGCACCGTGAGGGAGGAGGCACTGTGAGGGGGGAGGGCACCATGAGGTGGGAGGGGGCACCGTGAGGGAGGGGGCACCGTGAGGGAGGAGGCACTGTGAGGGGGGAGGGCACTGTGAGGGGGGAGGGCACCGTGAGGGAGGGGGCACCATGAGGGAGGAGGCACTGTGAGGGGGGAGGGCACCGTGAGGGAGGGGGCACCATGAGGGAGGAGGCACTGTGAGGGGGGAGGGCACCGTGAGGGAGGGGGCACCATGAGGGAGGAGGCACTGTGAGGGGGGAGGGCACTGTGAGGGAGGGGGCACCGTGAGGGAGGGGGCACCATGAGGGAGGAGGCACTGTGAGGGGGGAGGGCACTGTGAGGGAGGGGGCACCGTGAGGGAGGGGGCACCATGAGGGAGGAGGCACTGTGAGGGGGGAGGGCACTGTGAGGGAGGGGGCACCGTGAGGGGGGAGGGCACCGTGAGGGAGGGGGCACTGTGAGGGGGAGGGGGCACCGTGCGAGTGGATGGGGTGGGTGCTGAGGGCACGGTGGGGGTGGGTGGGAGATGGGGGGAGGGTGCAGCGGGATTCGGAGCGGATCAGTAAAGTCTGGGATCCGTGTTGAGGACAAAGCTGCTCCCGCTGCCGACTCCACGCTGCCACCTCTGCTCGGGAACGTTCCTGCAGGTTTCCTCATGCCCCACCTAGTCGAATAGCTGGTCTGTTGGCTCCCATTTCTAATACTCCGATAGCTGAAGAATTAAAACTCTGTGATTATTCCCGACACTATTGCTGTCCCAACACGGGACAGCAGGTTAATTCCAAATTCCGGGAGCCTCCTGGGCAGTCAGAACACCATCAGGTACAGGAGGAGCCATTCAGCCCCTCTATCCCGCTCCAACATTTAATAACATCACTGCTGAGCGGGAACCCCTCATGTCCACTTTCCCGCCTTGCCCCATAATCCCGGAGTTCTGAACCGAGCGAGAATCGACCAGTCCTCAGCCTTAAATATACACTGGGACCCTTCCCCCCGCTCTCTGCCTCCCCCCGCTCTCTATCCCCCCCGCTCTCTGTCCCCCCCCACCCCCCCCGCTCTCTGTCCCCCACCCCCCGCTCTCTGTCCCCCACACCCCCCGCTCTCTGTCCCCCACCCCCCGCTCTCTGTCCCCCACCCCACTCTCTGTCCCCCACCGCCCTCTGTCCCCCCCCTCTGCCCCCCCCCGCTCTCTGTCCCCCCCCGCTCTCTGTCCCCCCCCCCGCTCTCTGTCCCCCCCCCCGCTCTCTGTCCCCCCCCCCCTGCTCTCTGTCCCCCACCCCCCGCTCTCTGTCCCCCAACCACGCTCTCTGTCCCCCACCCCCCTCCCCCTCTCTGTCCCCCCACCCCCCTCCCCCTCTCTGTCCCCCCACCCCCCTCCCCCTCTCTGTCCCCCACCCCCCTCTCTGTCCCCCCCCGCTCTCTGTTCCCCCCCGCTCTCTGGCCCCCATCCCCCGCTCTCTGTCCCCCATCCCCCGCTCTCTGTCCCCCACCCCCCGCTCTCTGTCCCCCACCCCCCGCTCTCTGTCCCCCACCCCACTCTCTGTCCCCCACCGCCCTCTGTCCCCCCCCTCTGCCCCCCCCCCGCTCTCTGTCCCCCCCCCGCTCTCTGTCCCCCCCCCCCGCTCTCTGTCCCCCCCCCCCGCTCTCTGTCCCCCCCCCCCTGCTCTCTGTCCCCCACCCCCCGCTCTCTGTCCCCCAACCACGCTCTCTGTCCCCCACCCCCCTCCCCCTCTCTGTCCCCCCACCCCCCTCCCCCTCTCTGTCCCCCCCACCCCCCTCCCCCTCTCTGTCCCCCACCCCCCTCTCTGTCCCCCCCCGCTCTCTGTTCCCCCCCGCTCTCTGGCCCCCATCCCCCGCTCTCTGTCCCCCATCCCCCGCTCTCTGTCCCCCACCCCCCGCTCTCTGTCCCCCACCCCCCCTCTCTGTCCCCCACCCCCCCTCTCTGTCCCCCACCCCCCTCTCTGTCTCCCACCCCCCCTCTCTGTCCCCCACCCCCCCTCTCTGTCCCCCACCCCCCCTCTCTGTCCCCCACCCCCCTCTCTGTCCCCCACCCCCCCTCTCTGTCCCCCACCCCCCCTCTCTGTCCCCCACCCCCCCCTCTCTGTCCCCCACCACCCGCTCTCTGTCCCCCACCCCCCCTCTCTGTCCCTCACCCACTCTCTCTGTCCCCCACCCCCCCCTCTCTGTCCCCCACCACCCGCTCTCTCTCCCCCACCCCCCGCTCTCTGTCCCCCACCCCCCGCTCTCTGTCCCCCACCCCCCGCTCTCTGTCCCCCACCTCCCGCTCTCTGTCCCCCACCTCCCGCTCTCTGTCCCCCACCCCCCGCTCTCTGTCCCCCACCCCCCCCGCTCTCTGTCCCCCATCTCCCGCTCTCTGTCCCCCACCCCCCCCAGCTCTCTGTCCCCCACCCCCCGCTCTCTGTCCCCCACCCCCGCTCTCTGTCCCCCACCCTCTGTCCCACCCCCCGCTCTCTGTCCCCCACCCCCCGCTCTCTGTCCCCCACCCCCCGCTCTCTGTCCCCCACCCCCCGCTCTCTGTCCCCCACCCCCCGCTCTCTGTCCCCCACCCCCCGCTCTCTGTCCCCCACCCCCCGCTCTCTGTCCCCCACCCCCGCACTCTGTCCCCCACCCCCCGCTCTCTGTCCCCCACCCCCCGCTCTCTGTCCCCCACCCCCCGCTCTCTGTCCCCCAGCCCCCGCTCTCTGTCCCCCAGCCCCCGCTCTCTGTCCCCCACCCCCTGCTCTCTGTCCCCCACCCCCCGCTCTCTGTTCCCCACCCCCCGCTCTCTGTCCCCCACCCCCCGCTCTCCGTCCCCCACCCCCCGCTCTCCGTCCCCCACCCCCCGCTCTCTGTCCCCCACCCCACCCCCGCTCTCTGTCCCCCACCCCACCCCCGCTCTCTGTCCCCCACCCCCCGCTCTCTGTCCCCCACCCCCCGCTCTCTGTCCCCCACCCCCCGCTCTCTGTCCCCCACCCCCCGCTCTCTGTCCCCCACCCCCCGCTCTCTGTCCCCCACCCCCCGCACTCTGTCCCCCACCCCCCGCACTCTGTCCCCCACCCCCCTCACTCTGTCCCCCGCCCCCCGCACTCTGTCCCCCGCCCCCCGCACTCTGTCCCCCACACCCCGCTCTCTGTCCCCCACCCCCCGCTCTCTGTCCCCCAGCCCCCGCTCTCTGTCCCCCACCCCCCGCTCTCTGTCCCCCACCCCCCGCTCTCTGTCCCCCGCACTCTGTCCCCCACCCCCCGCTCTCTGTCCCCCCCCCGCACTCTGTCTCCCACCCCCCCGCTCTCTGTCACCCCCCCGCACTCTGTCCCCCACCCCCCGCTCTCTGTCCCCCCCCCGCACTCTGTCTCCCCCCCGCACTCTGTCTCCCACCCCCCCGCTCTCTGTCACCCCCCCCGCACTCTGTCCCCCCCCCCGCTCTCTGTCCCCCACCCCCCGCTCTCTGTCCCCCGCACTCTGTCCCCCACCCCCCGCTCTCTGTCCCCCCCCCGCACTCTGTCTCCCACCCCCCCGCTCTCTGTCACCCCCCCGCACTCTGTCCCCCACCCCCCGCTCTCTGTCCCCCCCCCGCTCTCTGTCCCCCCCCCGCACTCTGTCTCCCCCCCGCACTCTGTCTCCCACCCCCCCGCTCTCTGTCACCCCCCCGCACTCTGTCCCCCACCCCCCCGCTCTCTGTCCCCCCCCCCCGCTCTCTGTCCCCCCACCCCCGCTCTCTGTCCCCCCCCCGCTCTCTGTCCCCCCCCCGCTCTCTGTCCCCCCCCCGCTCTCTGTCCCCCACCCCCCGCTCTCTGTCCCCCACCCCCCGCTCTCTGTCCCCCACCCCCCGCTCTCTGTCCCCCACCCCCCGCTCTCTGTCCCCCACCCCCCGCTCTCTGTCCCCCACCCCCCGCTCTCTGTCCCCCACCCCCCACTCTCTGTCCCCCACCCCCCGCTCTCTGTCCCCCACCCCCCGCTCTCTGTCCCCCACCCCCCGCTCTCTGTCCCCCACCCCCCGCTCTCTGTCCCCCCACCCCCGCACTCTGTCCCCCACCCCCCGCTCTCTGTCCCCACCCCCCCGCTCTCTGTCCCCCACCCCCCGCTCTCTGTCCCCCAGCCCCCGCTCTCTGTCCCCCAGCCCCCGCTCTCTGTCCCCCAGCCCCCGCTCTCTGTCCCCCAGCCCCTGCTCTCTGTCCCCCACCCCCCGCTCTCTGTCCCCCACCCCCCCGCTCTCTGTCCCCCACCCCCCGCTCTCCGTCCCCCACCCCCCGCCTCTCCGTCCCCCACCCCCCGCTCTCTGTCCCCCAACCCAACCCCGCTCTCTGTCCCCCACCCCCCGCTCTCTGTCCCCCACCCCCCGCTCTCTGTCCCCCACCCCCCGCTCTCTGTCCCCCACCCCCCGCTCTCTGTCCCCCACCCCCCGCACTCTGTCCCCCACCCCCCTCACTCTGTCCCCCGCCCCCCGCACTCTGTCCCCCGCCCCCCGCACTCTGTCCCCCACACCCCGCTCTCTGTCCCCCACCCCCCGCTCTCTGTCCCCCAGCCCCCGCTCTCTGTCCCCCACGCCCCGCTCTCTGTCCACCACCCCCCCGCTCTCTGTCCCCCGCACTCTGTCCCCCACCCCCCGCTCTCTGTCCCCCCCCGCACTCTGTCTCCCACCCCCCCGCTCTCTGTCACCCCCCCGCACTCTGTCCCCCACCCCCCGCTCTCTGTCCCCCCCCCCCGCTCTCTGTCCCCCCCCCCGCTCTCTGTCCCCCCCCCGCTCTCTGTCCCCCCCCCGCACTCTGTCTCCCACCCCCCCGCTCTCTGTCCCCCACCCCCCCGCTCTCTGTCCCCCCCCCCGCTCTCTGTCCCCCACCCCCCGCTCTCTGTCCCCCCCCCCGCTCTCTGTCCCCCACCCCCGCTCTCTGTCCCCCCCCCCGCTCTCTGTCCCCCCCCCCGCTCTCTGTCCCCCACCCCCGCTCTCTGTCCCCCCCCCCGCTCTCTGTCCCCCACCCCCGCTCTCTGTCCCCCCCCCGCTCTCTGTCCCCCCCCCGCTCTCTGTCCCCCCCCCCCCTCTCTGTCTCCCCCCCCCTTTGTCCCCCCCCCTCTCTGTCCCCCCCCCCGCTCTCTGTCCCCCCCCCCCGCTCTCTGTCCCCCCCCCCGCTCTGTCCCCCCCCCGCTCTCTGTCCCCCCCCCGCTCTCTGTCCCCCCCCCCGCTCTCTATCCCCCCCCGCACTCTGTCTCCCACCCCCCCGCTCTCTGTCCCCCACCCCCCGCTCTCTGTCCCCCACCCCCCGCTCTCTGTCCCCCACCCCCCGCTCTCTGTCCCCCACCCCCCGCTCTCTGTCCCCCACCCCCCGCACTCTGTCCCCCACCCCCTGCACTCTGTCCCCCACCCCCCTCACTCTGTCCCCCGCCCCCCGCACTCTGTCCCCCGCCCCCCGCACTCTGTCCCCCGCCCCCCGCAACTCTGTCCCCCACACCCCGCTCTCTGTCCCCCACCCCCCGCTCTCTGTCCCCCAGCCCCCGCTCTCTGTCCCCCACCCCCCGCTCTCTGTCCCCCACCCCCCGCTCTCTGTCCCCCGCTCTCTGTCCCCCACCCCCCGCTCTCTGTCCCCCCCCGCACTCTGTCTCCCACCCCCCCGCTCTCTGTCACCCCCCCGCACTCTGTCCCCCACCCCCCGCTCTCTGTCCCCCCCCCCCCGCTCTCTGTCCCCCCCCCGCTCTCTGTCCCCCCCCCGCTCTCTGTCCCCCCCCCGCACTCTGTCTCCCACCCCCCCGCTCTCTGTCCCCCACCCCCCCGCTCTCTGTCCCCCCCCCCGCTCTCTGTCCCCCACCCCCCGCTCTCTGTCCCCCCCCCGCTCTCTGTCCCCCACCCCCGCTCTCTGTCCCCCCCCCCGCTCTCTGTCCCCCCCCCCTGCTCTCTGTCCCCCACCCCCGCTCTCTGTCCCCCCCCCCCTCTCTGTCCCCCCCCCCCCCCGCTCCCTGTCCCCCCCGCTCTCTGTCCCCCCCCCTCCCCCGCTCTCTGTCCCCCCCCCCCCCCCGCTCTCTGTCCCCCCCCCCCCCCCTCTCTGTCCCCCCCCTGTGAAGACGTTCCGAAGAACCCTGCCGGTTTGGCAACACTGACTGTCAGACCATTGAACCGGTCGGTGCGAGAGGGTGCAGCAGGTTTACAACATGATTCAAAACCTCATTCGTACCTTTATAAAAGACCAAATTAATTGTGCTGTTTTGTGAGGCAAAGAACTCTTTATTGTTCTCGAGCTCCATCTGTCTCGACTGTGCTCGATAGATTTCCCTATCTAGCCCCGTGCTGTACCTGTCCTGGGAGTGTTTGATGGGGACAGTGTAGAGGGAGCTTTACTCTGTATCTAACCCCGTGCTGTACCTGTCCTGGGAGTGTTTGACGGGGACAGTGTAGAGGGAGCTTTACTCTGTATCTAACCCCGTGCTGTACCTGTCCTGGAGTGTTTGATGGGGACAGTGTAGAGGGAGATTTACTCTGTATCTAACCCCGTGCTGTACCTGTCCTGGGAGTGTTTGATTGGGACAGTGTAGAGGGAGCTTTACTCTGTATCTCACCCCGTGCTGTACCTGTCCTGGGAGTGTTTGATGGGGACAGTGTAGAGGGAGCTTTACTCTGTATCTAACCCCGTGCTGTACCTGTCCTGGGAGTGTTTAATGGGGACAGTGTAGAGGGAGCTTTACTCTGTATCTAACCCCATGCTGTATCTGTCCTGGAGTGTTTGATGGGGACAGTGTAGAGGGAGCTTTACTCTGTATGTAACCCCGTGCTGTGCCTGTCCTGGAGTGTTTGATGGGGACAATGTAGAGGGAGCTTTACTCTGTATCTAACCCCGTGCTGTACCTGTCCTGGGAATGTTTGATGGGGACAGTGTAGAGGGAGCTTTACTCTGTATCTAACCCCGTGCTGTACCTGCCCTGGGAGTGTTTGATGGGGACAGTGGAGAGGGAGCTTTACTCTGTATCTAACCCCGTGCTGTACCTGTCCAGGGAGTGTTTGATGGGGACAGTGTAGAGGGAGCTTTACTCTGTATCTAACCCCGTGCTGTACCTGTCCTGGGAGTCTTTGATGGGGACAGTGTAGAGGGAGCGTTACTCTGTATCTAACCCCGTGCTGTACCTGTCCTGGGAGTGTTTGATGGGGACAGTGTAGAGGGAGCTTTACTCTGTATCTAACCCCGTGCTGTACCTGTCCTGGGAGTGTTTGATGGGGACAGTGTCGAGGGAGCTTTACTCTGTATCTAAACCCCGTGCTGTACCTGTCCAGGGAGTGTTTGATGGGGACAGTGTAGAGGGAGCTTTACTCGGTATCTAACACCGTGCTGTACCTGCCCTGGGAGTGTTTGATGGGGACAGTGGAGAGGGAGCTTTACTCTGTATCTAACCCCGTGCTGTACCTGTCCAGGGAGTGTTTGATGGGGACAGTGTAGAGGGAGCTTTACTCTGTATCTAACCCCGGTGCTGTACCAGTCCTGGGAGTGTTTGATGGGGACAGTGTAGAGGGAGCTTTACTCTGTATCTAACCCCGTGCTGTATCTGCCCTTGGAGTGTTTGATGGGGACAGTGTAGAGGGAGCTTTACTCTGTATCTAACCCCGTGCTGTACCTGTCCTGGGAGTGTTTGATGGGGACAGTGTAGAGGGAGTTTTACTCTGTATCTAACCGTGTGCTGGACCTGTCCTGGGAGTGTTTGATGGGGACAGTGTAGAGGGAGCTTTACTCTGTATCTAACCCCGTGCTGTACCTGTCCTGGGAGTGTTTGATTGGGACAGTGTAGAGGGAGCTTTACTCTGTATCTAACCCCGTGCTGTACCTGTCCTGGGAGTGTTTGATGGGGACAGTGCAGAGGGAGCTTTACTCTGTATCTCACCCAATGCTGTACCTGTCCTGGGAGTGTTTGATGGAGACAGTGTAGAGGGAGCTTTACTCTGTATCTAACCCCGTGCTGTACTTGCCCTGGGAGTGTTTGATGGGACAGTGTAGAGGGAGCTTTACTCTGTATCTAACCCCATGCTGTACCTGTCCTGGAGTGTTTGATGGGGACAGTGTAGAGGGAGCTTTACTCTGTATCTAACCCCCTGCTGTACCTGTCCTGGGAGTGTTTGATGGGGACAGTGTAGAGGGAGCTTTACTCTGTATCTAACCCCGTGCTGTACCTGTCCTGGGAGTGTTTGATGGAGACAGTGTAGAGGGAGCTTTACTCTGTATCTAACCCCGTGCTGTACCTGTCCTCGGAGTGTTTGATGGGGGACAGTGTAGAGGGAGCTTTACTCTGTATCTAACCCCGTGCTGCACCTGTCCTGTGAGTGTTTGATGGGGACAGTGTAGAGGGAGCGTTACTCTGTATCTAACCCCGTGCTGTACCTGTCCTGGGAGTGTTTGATGGGGTCAGTGTAGAGGGAGCGTTACTCTGTATCTAACCCCATGCTGTACCTGTCCTGGGAGTGTTTGATGGGGACAGTGTAGAGGGAGCTTTACTCTGTATCTAACCCCGTGCTGTACCTGTCCTGGGAGTGTTTGATGGGGACAGTGTAGAGGGAGTTTTACTCTGTATCTAACCGTGTGCTGGACCTGTCCTGGGAGTGTTTGATGGGGACAGTGTAGAGGGAGCTTTACTCTGTATCCAACCCCGTGCTGTACCTGTCCCGGGAGTGTTTGATGGGGACAGTGGAGAGGGAGCTTTACTCTGTATCTAACCCCGTGCTGTATCTGCCCTTGGAGTGTTTGATGGGGACAGTGTAGAGGGAGCTTTACTCTGTATCTAACCCCGTGCTGTACCTGTCCTGGGAGTGTTTGATGGGGACAGTGTAGAGGGAGTTTTACTCTGTATCTAACCCCGTGCTGTACCTGTCCTGGGAGTGTTTGATGGGGACAGTGTAGAGGGAGCTTTACTCTGTATCTAACCCCGTGCTGTACCTGTCCTGGGAGTGTTTGATTGGGACAGTGTAGAGGGAGCTTTACTCTGTATCTAACCCCGTGCTGTACCTGTCCTGGGAGTGTTTGATGGGGACAGTGCAGAGGGAGCTTTACTCTGTATCTCACCCAATGCTGTACCTGTCCTGGGAGTGTTTGATGGAGACAGTGTAGAGGGAGCTTTACTCTGTATCTAACCCGTGCTGTACTTGCCCTGGGAGTGTTTGATGGGGACAGTGTAGAGGGAGCTTTACTCTGTATCTAACCCCATGCTGTACCTGTCCTGGGAGTGTTTGATGGGGACAGTGTAGAGGGAGCTTTACTCTGTATCTAACCCCCTGCTGTACCTGTCCTGGGAGTGTTTGATGGAGACAGTGTAGAGGGAGCTTTACTCTGTATCTAACCCCGTGCTGTACCTGTCCTCGGAGTGTTTGATGGGGACAGTGTAGAGGGAGCTTTACTCTGTATCTAACCCCGTGCTGCACCTGTCCTGTGAGTGTTTGATGGGGACAGTGTAGAGGGAGCGTTACTCTGTATCTAACCCCGTGCTGTACCTGTCCTGGGAGTGTTTGATGGGGTCAGTGTAGAGGGAGCGTTACTCTGTATCTAACCCTGTGCTGTCCCTGTCCTGGGAGTGTTTGATGGGGACAATGTAGAGGGAGCTTTACTCTGTATCTAACCCCGTGCTGTACCTGTCCTGGGAGTGTTTGATGGGGACAGTGTAGAGGGAGCTTTACTCTGTATCTAACCCCGTGCTGTACTGTCCTGGGAGTGTTTGATGGGGACAGTGTAGAGGGAGCGTTACTCTGTATCTAACCCCGTGCTGTACCTGTCCTGGGAGTGTTTGATGGGGACAGTGTAGAGGGAGCGTTACTCTGTATCTAACCCTGTGCTGTCCCTGTCCTGGGAGTGTTTGATGGGGACAATGTAGAGGGAGCTTTACTCTGTATCTAACCCCGTGCTGTACCTGTCCTGGGAGTGTTTGATGGGGACAGTGTAGAGGGGAGCGTTACTCTGTATCTAACCCCGTGCTGTACCTGTCCTGGGAGTGTTTGATGGGGACAATGTAGAGGGAGCGTTACTCTGTATCTAACCCCGTGCTGTACCTGCCCTGGGAGTGTTTGATGGAGACAGTGTAGAGGGAGCTTTACTCTGTATCTAACCCCGTGCTGTACCTGCCCTGGGAGTGTTTGATTGAGACAGTGTAGAGGAAGCTTTACTCTGAATCTAACCCCGTGCTGTACCTGTGCTGGGAGTGTTTGATGGGGACAGTGTAGAGGGAGCTTTACTCTGTATCTAACCCCGTGCTGTACCTGTCCTGGGAGTGTTTGATGGGGACAGTGTAGAGGAGCTTTACTCTGTATCTAACCCTGTGCTGTCCCTGTCCTGGGAGTGTTTGATGGGGACAATGTAGAGGGAGCTTTACTCTGTATCTAACCCCGTGCTGTACCTGTCCTGGGAGTGTTTGATGGGGACAGTGTAGAGGGAGCTTTACTCTGTATCTAACCCCGTGCTGTACCTGTCCTGGGAGAGTTTGATGGGGACAGTGTAGAGGGAGCTTTACTCTGTATCTAACCCCGTGCTGTACCTGTCCTGGGAGTGTTTGATGGGGACAGTGTAGAGGGAGTTTTACTCTGTATCTAACCGTGTGCTGGACCTGTCCTGGGAGTGTTTGATGGGGACAGTGTAGAGGGAGCTTTACTCTGTATCTAACCCCGTGCTGTACCTGTCCTGGGAGTGTTTGATTGGGACAGTGTAGAGGGAGCTTTACTCTGTATCTAACCCCGTGCTGTACCTGTCCTGGGAGTGTTTGATGGGGACAGTGCAGAGGGAGCTTTACTCTGTATCTCACCCAATGCTGTACCTGTCCTGGGAGTGTTTGATGGAGACAGTGTAGAGGGAGCTTTACTCTGTATCTAACCCCGTGCTGTACTTGCCCTGGGAGTGTTTGATGGGGACAGTGTAGAGGGAGCTTTACTCTGTATCTAACCCATGCTGTACCTGTCCTGGGAGTGTTTGATGGGGACAGTGTAGAGGGAGCTTTACTCTGTATCTAACCCCCTGCTGTACCTGTCCTGGGAGTGTTTGATGGGGACAGTGTAGAGGGAGCTTTACTCTGTATCTAACCCCCGTGCTGTACCTGTCCTGGGAGTGTTTGATGGAGACAGTGTAGAGGGAGCTTTACTCTGTATCTAACCCCGTGCTGTACCTGTCCTCGGAGTGTTTGATGGGGACAGTGTAGAGGGAGCTTTACTCTGTATCTAACCCCGTGCTGCACCTGTCCTGTGAGTGTTTGATGGGGACAGTGTAGAGGGAGCGTTACTCTGTATCTAACCCCGTGCTGTACCTGTCCTGGGAGTGTTTGATGGGGTCAGTGTAGAGGGAGCGTTACTCTGTATCTAACCCCATGCTGTACCTGTCCTGGGAGTGTTTGATGGGGACAGTGTAGAGGGAGCTTTACTCTGTATCTAACCCCGTGCTGTACCTGTCCTGGGAGTGTTTGATGGGGACAGTGTAGAGGGAGTTTTACTCTGTATCTAACCGTGTGTGGACCTGTCCTGGGAGCGTTTGATGGGGGACAGTGTAGAGGGAGCTTTACTCTGTATCTAACCCCATGCTGTACCTGTCTGGGAGTGTTTGATGGGGACAGTGTAGAGGGAGCTTTACTCTGTATCTAACCCCCCTGCTGTACCTGTCCTGGGAGTGTTTGATGGGGACAGTGTAGAGGGAGCTTTACTCTGTATCTAACCCCGTGCTGTACCTGTCCTGGGAGTGTTTTGATGGAGACAGTGTAGAGGGAGCTTTACTCTGTATCTAACCCCGTGCTGTACCTGTCCTCGGAGTGTTTGATGGGGACAGTGTAGAGGGAGCTTTACTCTGTATCTAACCCCGTGCTGCACCTGTCCTGTGAGTGTTGATGGGGACAGTGTAGAGGGAGCGTTACTCTGTATCTAACCCCGTGCTGTACCTGTCCTGGGAGTGTTTGATGGGGTCAGTGTAGAGGGAGCGTTACTCTGTATCTAACCCTGTGCTGTCCCTGTCCTGGGAGTGTTTGATGGGGACAATGTAGAGGGAGCTTTACTCTGTATCTAACCCCGTGCTGTACCTGTCCTGGAGTGTTTGATGGGGACAGTGTAGAGGGAGCTTTACTCTGTATCTAACCCCGTGCTGTACCTGTCCTGGGAGTGTTTGATGGGGACAGTGTAGAGGGAGCGTTACTCTGTATCTAACCCCGTGCTGTACCTGTCCTGGGAGTGTTTGATGGGGACAGTGTAGAGGGAGCGTTACTCTGTATCTAACCCTGTGCTGTCCCTGTCCTGGGAGTGTTTGATGGGGACAATGTAGAGGGAGCTTTACTCTGTATCTAACCCCGTGCTGTACCTGTCCTGGGAGTGTTTGATGGGGACAGTGTAGAGGGAGCGTTACTCTGTATCTAACCCCGTGCTGTACCTGTCCTGGGAGTGTTTGATGGGGACAATGTAGAGGGAGCGTTACTCTGTATCTAACCCCGTGCTGTACCTGCCCTGGGAGTGTTTGATGGAGACAGTGTAGAGGGAGCTTTACTCTGTATCTAACCCCGTGCTGTACCTGCCCTGGGAGTGTTTGATTGAGACAGTGTAGAGGAAGCTTTACTCTGAATCTAACCCCGTGCTGTACCTGTGCTGGGAGTGTTTGATGGGGACAGTGTAGAGGGAGCTTTACTCTGTATCTAACCCCGTGCTGTACCTGTCCTGGGAGTGTTTGATGGGGACAGTGTAGAGGGAGCTTTACTCTGTATCTAACCCTGTGCTGTCCCTGTCCTGGGAGTGTTTGATGGGGACAATGTAGAGGGAGCTTTACTCTGTATCTAACCCCGTGCTGTACCTGTCCTGGGAGTGTTTGATGGGGACAGTGTAGAGGGAGCTTTACTCTGTATCTAACCCCGTGCTGTACCTGTCCTGGGAGAGTTTGATGGGGACAGTGTAGAGGGGAGCTTTACTCTGTATCTAACCCCGTGCTGCACCTGTCCTGGGAGTGTTTGATGGGGACAGTGTAGAGGGAGCTTTACTCTGTATCTAACCCCGTGCTGTATCTGTCCTGGGAGTGTTTGATGGGTACAGTGGAGAGGGAGCTTTACTCTGTATCTAACCCCGTGCTGTACCTGTCCTGGGAGTGTTTGATGGGGACAGTGTAGAGGGAGCTTTACTCTGTATCTAACCCCGCGCTGTACCTGTCCTGGGAGTGTTTGCTGGGGACAGTGTAGAGGAGCTTTACTCTGTATCTAACCCCGTGCTGTACCTGTCCTGGGAGTGTTTGATGGGGTCAGTGTAGAGGGAGCGTTACTCTGTATCTAACCCTGTGCTGCCCCTGTCCTGGGAGTGTTTGATGGGGACAATGTAGAGGGAGCTTTACTCTGTATCTAACCCCGTGCTGTACCTGTCCTGGGAGTGTTTGATGGGGACAGTGTAGAGGGAGCTTTACTCTGTATCTAACCCCGTGCTGTACCTGTCCTGGGAGAGTTTGACGGGGACAGTGTAGAGGGAGCTTTACTCTGTATCTAACCCCGTGCTGCACCTGTCCTGGGAGTGTTTGATGGGGACAGTGTAGAGGGAGCGTTACTCTGTATCTAACCCCGTGCTGTACCTGTCCTGGGAGTGTTTGATGGGGACAATGTAGAGGGAGCGTTACTCTGTATCTAACCCCGTGCTGTACCTGCCCTGGGAGTGTTTGATGGAGACAGTGTAGAGGGAGCTTTACTCTGTATCTAACCCCGTGCTGTACCTGCCCTGGGAGTGTTTGATTGAGACAGTGTAGAGGAAGCTTTACTCTGTATCTAACCCCGTGCTGTACCTGTGCTGGGAGTGTTTGATGGGGACAGTGTAGAGGGAGCTTACTCTGTATCTAACCCCGTGCTGTACCTGTCCTGGGAGTGTTTGATGGGACAGTGTAGAGGGAGCTTTACTCTGTATCTAACCCTGTGCTGTCCCTGTCCTGGGAGTGTTTGATGGGACAATGTAGAGGGAGCTTTACTCTGTATCTAACCCCGTGCTGCACCTGTCCTGGGAGTGTTTGATGGGAACAGTGTAGAGGGAGCGTTACTCTGTATCTAACCCCGTGCTGTACCTGTCCTGGGAGTGTTTGATGGGGACAGTGTAGAGGGAGCTTTACTCTGTATCTAACCCCGTGCTGTATCTGTCCTGGGAGTGTTTGATGGGTACAGTGGAGAGGGAGCTTTACTCTGTATCTAACCCCGTGCTGTACCTGTCCTGGGAGTGTTTGATGGGGACAGTGTAGAGGGAGCTTTACTCTGTATCTAACCCCGCGCTGTACCTGTCCTGGGAGTGTTTGATGGGGGCAGTGCAGAGGGAGCTTTACTCTGTATCTAACCCGTGCTGTACCTGTCCTGGGAGTGTTTGATGGGGACAGTGTAGAGGGAACTTTACTCTGTATCTAACCCCGTGCTGTACCTGTCCTGGGAGTGTTTGATGGGGACAGTGTAGAGGGAACTTTACTCTGTATCTAACCCCGTGCTGGACCTGTCCTGGGAGGTGTTTGATGGGGACAGTGTAGAGGGAACTTTACTCTGTATCTAACCCCGCGCTGTACCTGCCCTGGGAGTGTTTGATGGGACAGTGTAGAGGGAGCTTTACTCTGTATCTAACCCCGTGCTGTGTGGGTGATGTGAGGCTGTATTTAGGAGCTTGTGGGACTGGTTACGAACCCTCTTTGCAGCGACCTGATGCTGAGCTGTCTCCCCCTGCAGGCTGGATGCATCACACAGCGGAGCCGTACGGAGTGCGCGGTGCACGGGAAGCTTTCCCCATCGATACCCTGAGCCGAGCTGGTGGGGGCTGGTCAGCGGCCCCCCCAGCGACCATGGGCCCCCAATGGGAGGTAGGGAGAACCGTGGCGCCCGCTATCGGACCGTGCAGCTGTGCCACGTGGTCAGTGTAGACAGTGATGGTGTCACTGGGCTAGTAATGCTGAGGCGAATGCTGTGGGGGCACGGGTTCAAACCCACCGCGGCAGCTGGTGCAATTCAAATTAATTAAAATAACCTGGAGTGCGAAGCCAGTTTCATTCATGTGACTGACAGCTATCACCGATCTGTTGTAAAGAACTCCATCCGGTTCACTCATGTCCCGTTAGGGAAGGAAATCTGCCATCCTTCCCCGGTCTGGCCGACACATGGATGCTTAAATCCCCCCTGAAATGGTCGGAATGACTCCCTCAGTTGTGCTCATGAAACCAGCTCAGCGCCTCCTGCAGGGGCACTTGGGGATTTGAGCTGATTCGGCGGTGACTCTGAAAAGGTTAAATATTCGATAAGGGAGGAGCCATCGGGAGCGAGGCGAATTGAGAAGCTCTTGCAAATGGCCTCCTGTTGGCTCGAGTCTCTCACCCCCCCCTCAAATCTCTGCCTTCTGACAATGGGGTGTGAGGGACAAAGGCAAAGCTCGAACTGTTCGGGCCACGTATGCAGGAAATGGCATTCAGGGCCAGGTGAGGGAAACAGGATTGTGTCACAGACCGGTGAACATCAGACCCCTTTAACTGTGTGTCTTACTTCTCTGCTCCCCCACCCCCCCCCCCCCACACCACCCCCATCCCGCTCTCTGTTTACCAGGTGCTCTGCGAACGTTGGTCAGAACCAGTATAACTCGTATTCCAGTCATATGTCGAGTGCTGGGCACTCTGGGAAATCCTACTGCCCCTCTGGGTAAGATGAGGGTTGGGAAGCGGGGGTGGGGTGGTCGCGCGGGCGTTTTCTGGGGGCGCCGGGATAGGGCGGAAGGCTGGGGCTGGTTTTCAGACGTTCAATTGGCTGGGTGTCTGAATATACTCCAGCGGTGGCCGGTAATGTGGGCGGCACAGTGGTTAGCACCGCAGCTTCACAGCGCCAGGGACCCGGGTTCGATTCCCCGCTGGGTCACTGTCTGTGCGGAATCTGCACGTTCTCCCCGTGTCTGCGTGGGTTTCCTCCGGGAGCTCCGGTTTCCTCCCACAAGTCCCCGAAAGATGTGCTGTTAGGTGAATTGGACATTCTGAATCCTCCCTCCGTGTACCTGAACAGGCGCCGGAATGTGGTGACTAGGGGCTTTTCACAGCAACTTCATCGCAGTGTTAATGTGAGCCTACTTGTGACAATAAAGATTCATAAGAAATGATAATAATTATCTCTCTAAATAAATACTTAGGAACATGGAAAGACTAGGGTCCGCTCCTGTTCTCCTCTACCTTCCTGAAGTCAATATCTACCTTATCCCAACCGTACATCACCTCCCCCCAAGTCCCTCTGTGACTGTGAACTCTGCTTTGTCCGCGTTTCCCCTCCCTGTCCTGGGGTAGCACAGCGGCGCAGTGGTTAGCACTGCTGCCTCACGGCGCCGTGGTCCCAGGTTCGATCCCGGCTCTGGGTCACTGTCTGTGTGGAGTTTGCACATTCTCCCCGTGTCTGCGTGGGTCTCGCCCCCACAACCCAAAGATGTGCAGGGGAGGTGGATTGGCCGCGATAAATTGCCCCTGAATTGGGAAAAAAGAGAATTGGGTACTCTAAATTTTTTTTTCCATTTCTCTGTATTAAACATCATTTGCCGCTTGCCTGCCCTGCTTCCCAACCTCTCTGCATCCTGACCCTGTTCCTCGCCATTCCTCACTCCTCCAGTTTGCTCCAGCTCCCTTCCACACATCAAAAGAAAATCAGAGCTCAGACAGCCAGTTTCCAATTAATACCCCTCCCTTTGAAACCACAGGAAAGCCCTGGTCTGAAAATAGGCTGCGCACAAATTAATCGGCCTCCCTTTCTCCGAGCGCGCCTCTGAACAATGCTGCCTCGATGGACCCGGGGGTCCTGGTTGAGGGGTCGATGTGAATGGGGTGACCGCGCCGGCCAGCTCTTGGGCACCCTCCGGTGGGCAGTTTCAGAGTTGCCGTAGGACATGAATGGATTAGCACCGGCTGGGAGGCGATTGGCTGGAGGGAGGCGAAGAGTACATTGAGGGGGAGGAGGGGGAGAGAGAGAGCAGGATGGGCTATCAAGGCCCCCCACACCAGACCCGTTGTTGACACGCGTGCCCTCTCCCGTTCCACAGGTCGCCCCCGCCCGCTGCACGGGAAGCTGCGATGGGATTCACAGCTGTGTGCAGGCGCTCCTGCAGGAACAGCCGCAGCCCCGGGTGTGGGAGCAGCTGGGACAGATCTACGAGTCGGAGCACGACCTGGAGGACGCCGTCAAGTGCTACCAGAACGCCGCGCGGTACGCCAGCGGCTACAGCTACAACGACCTGACCTCCAGGATCAACCGCCTACAGCAGGTGAGGACCCCGCGTGGGGGGAGGTCACCTGGATGTTCGTCTGCAAACCGCTGCCCGGTGGGATCCCGCGCTGCCCGGTGGGATCCCGCTGTGCACCAATCGGACGGTGTCTCTTCCCCCCCCCCCCTCCCCCTCCCGGTGAAGCCCCCATTACCCGCTCGGCGCTGCTCCGGGGACGACCTGGCGGGGGGCGGCGTCGAGCCGTGTTCGGCTGTGGGCGGCTCACCAGCTCCATCAGCTGGAGAGGGAGGGTCCTGCAGGCGGTACGAGTGTGGGGGGGGGGGGGGGGCTGTCCCCCACCATGTCCTGCTCTCCCCCACCATGTCCTGCTCTCCCCCACCATGTCCTGCTCTCCCCCACCCCGTCCTGCTCTCCCCCACCCCGTCCTGCTCTCCCCCACCCCGTCCTGCTCTCCCCCACCCCGTCCTGCTCTCCCCCACCCCGTCCTGCTCTCCCCCACCCCGTCCTGCTCTCC
>NW_027309229.1:0-22500 GCF_047496885.1 Scyliorhinus torazame | reverse complement strand
GGGGAGGAAGGGACCCACCTCCAATCTTCAGGTAACTTCACTCAGACCCGAGATCCTGCTTCCCGGAGCACGCGGCCCCGGGGTGAGCACGGAGGTAGTGGCAGGGGTGTGGGGGGTATGGGGGTGATGGATATGGAGGGGGGTCTGTGTGTGGGGGGTATGGGGCTGATGGATATGGAGGGGGGTCTGTGTGTGGGGGGTATGGGGGTGACGGATATAAGAACAAAGAACAAAGAAATGTACAGCACAGGAACAGGCCCTTCGGCCCTCCAAGCCCGTGCCGATCATGCTGCCCGACTAAACTACAATCATCTACACTTCCTGGGTCCGTATCCCTCTATTCCCATCCTATTCATGTATTTGTCAAGATGCCCCTTAAATGTCACTATCGTCCCTGCTTCCACCACCTCCTCCGGCAGCGAGTTCCAGGCACCCACTACCCTCTGCGTAAAAAAACTTGCCTCGTACATCTCCTCTAAACCTTGCCCCTCTCACCTTAAACCTATGCCCCCTAGTAATTGACCCCTCTACCCTGGGGAAAAGCCTCTGACTATCCACTCTGTCTATGCCCCTCATAATTTTGTATACCTCTATCAGGTCGCCCCTCAACCTCCTTCGTTCCAGTGAGAACAAACCGAGTTTATTCAACCGCTCCTCATAGCTAATGCCCTCCATACCAGGCAACATTCTGGTAAATCTCTTCTGCACCCTCTCTAAAGCCTCCACATCCTTCTGGTAGTGTGGCGACCAGAATTGAACACTATACTCCAAGTGTGGCCTAACTAAGGTTCTATACAGCTGCAACATGACTTGCCAATTCTTATACTCAATGCCCCAGCCAATGAAGGCAAGCATGCCGTATGCCTTCTTGACTACCTTCTCCACCTGTGTTGCCCCTTTCAATGACCTGTGGACCTGTACTCCTAGATCTCTCTGACTTTCTATACTCTTGAGGGTTCTACCATTCACTGTATATTCCCTACCTGCATTAGACCTTCCAAAATGCATTACCTCACATTTGTCCGGATTAAACTCCATCTGCCATCTCTCCGCCCAAGTCTCCAAACAATCTAAATCCTGCTGTATCCTCCGACAGTCCTCATCGCTATCCGCAATTCCACCAACCTTTGTGTCGTCTGCAAACTTACTAATCAGACCAGTTACATTTTCCTCCAAATCATTTATATATACTACGAAGAGCAAAGGTCCCAGCACTGATCCCTGCGGAACACCACTGGTCACAGCCCTCCAATTAGAAAAGCATCCCTCCATTGCTACTCTCTGCCTTCTATGACCGAGCCAGTTCTGTATCCACCTTGCCAGCTCACCCCTGATCCCGTGTGACTTCACCTTTTGTACTAGTCTATGGAGGGGAGTCTGTGTGTGGGGGGCCTGGGGGTGATGGATATGGAGGAGGGTCTGGGGGTGATGGATATGGAGGAGGGTCTGGGGGTGATGGATATGGAGGGGGTCTGTGTGTGGGGGGTCTGGGGGTGATGGATATGGAGGAGGGTCTGGGGGTGATGGATATGGAGGGGGTCTGTGTGTGGGGGGGTCTGGGAGTGATGGATATGGAGGGGGGTCTGTGTGTGGGGGGTCTGGGGGTGATGGATATGGAGGGGGTCCGTGAGGAACCATCACACCTTTGTCTGTCTCTCTCTCCCTCTCGCAGGAACAGAGGAGGCCCTCAGCGGACACTCCTCCGGCCATCTCCTCCTCCGGCTCCCACGGCAACCCCACCGTCCACCCGGCTACCACGGCGACCGGCCTATCAGCCTGTGGAGGCACCGCTCCCATGGGGGGCGATTGCCGCGCCCGACAGCCCTGCACGGGAGGCGAGGCAAAGGAGGCGGGGGCACAGAGGCTGAGGGCAGAGGGAGGGGTCTCGCCCACCTGCCTGCCCCACCAGCAGAGGACCGCGGGCACCCATCACTGGAGACCACGGCAGAGTCCGTGCCTGGCTGGTTCCACCACGGTGAGTACCTGGAGGTCATCGTGTCCCCTCGCTCACCCGCTCAACCTACCTCACGCTCTCCGACCTCCTCACGCTCTCCGACCTCCTCACGCTCTCCGACCTCCTCACGCTCTCCGACCTCCTCACGCTCTCCGACCTCCTCACGCTCTCCGACCTCCTCACGCTCTCCGACCTCCTCACGCTCTCCGACCTCCTCACGCTCTCCGACCTCCTCACGCTCTCCGACCTCCTCACGCTCTCCGACCTCCTCACGCTCTCCGACCTCCTCACGCTCTCCGACCTCCTCACGCTCTCCGACCTCCTCACGCTCTCCGACCTCCTCACGCTCTCCGACCTCCTCACGCTCTCCGACCTTCTCACGCTCTCCGACCTCCTCAAACTCTCCGACCTCCTCAAACTCTCCGACCTCCTCACGCTCTCCGACCTCCTCACGCTCTCCGACCTCCTCACGCTCTCCGACCTCCTCAAGCTCTCCGACCACCTCAAACTCTCCGACCTCCTCACGCTCTCCGACCTCCTCGCGCTCTCCGACCTCCTCAAGCTCTCCGACCTCCTCGCGCTCTCCGACCTCCTCGCGCTCTCCGACCTCCTCGCGCTCTCCGACCTCCTCGCGCTCTCCGACCTCCTCGCGCTCTCCGACCTCCTCGCGCTCTCCGACCTCCTCACGCTCTCCGACCTCCTCACGCTCTCCGACCTCCTCACGCTCTCCGACCTCCTCACGCTCTCCGACCTCCTCACGCTCTCCCACCTCCTCACGCTCTCCGACCTCCTCACGCTCTCCGACCTCCTCACGCTCTCCGACCTCCTCACGCTCTCCGACCTCCTCACGCTCTCCGACCTCCTCACGCTCTCCGACCTCCTCAAACTCTCCGACCTCCTCAAACTCTCCGACCTCCTCACGCTCTCCGACCTCCTCACGCTCTCCGACCTCCTCACGCTCTCCGACCTCCTCACGCTCTCCGACCTCCTCACGCTCTCCGACCTCCTCAAGCTCTCCGACCACCTCAAACTCTCCGACCTCCTCGCGCTCTCCGACCTCCTCGCGCTCTCCGACCTCCTCGCGCTCTCTGACCTCCTCTTCTCTCCGACCTCCTCGCGCTCTCCGACCTCCTCGCGCTCTCCGGCCTCCTCGCGCTCTCCGACCTCCTCGCGCTCTCCGACCTCCTCGCGCTCTCCGACCTCCTCGCGCTCTCCGACCTCCTCGCGCTCTCCGACCTCCTCGCGCTCTCCGACCTCCTCGCGCTCTCCGACCTCCTCGCGCTCTCCGACCTCCTCACGCTCTCCGACCTCCTCACGCTCTCCGACCTCCTCACGCTCTCCGACCTCCTCACGCTCTCCGACCTCCTCACGCTCTCTGACCTCCTCATGCTCTCCGACCTCCCCATCCACCTGGCCCACATTCGAAGGCTCCATCCCCTGGTCAAACTCTCTTCCACCTTTGGGATAAAGTGTCTCTCCACCTGCCCCAGAAATTCCCTTAAATCCCCCAAAAGAACTTTGGTCACGTTGGCTGTGGTGGTTGGAGGTCAATCATCTCTGCTCCAGGACATCACTGCAGGAGTTCCTCAGGGGAGTGTCCTCGGCCCCAATCATCTTTAGCTGCTTCATCAATGACCTTCCTTCCATCAGAAGGTCAGAAGTGGGGATGTTTGCGGGTGACTGCACAATGTTCAGCACCATTCGCCACTCCTCAGATACTGAAGCAGTCCCTGTCCAAATGCAGCGAGACGTGGACAATACCCAGGCTCGGGGCTGACAAGGGGCAAGTTACATTCGCGCCACACAAGTGCCAGGCAATGACCATCTCCGACAAGAGAGGATCTAACCATCGCCCCTTGTCATTCACTGGCATCACCATCGCTGAATCCCCACAATCAACATCCTGGGGGTTACCATTGATCAGAAACTGGGTGAGCTGTAGGGCAGGAACGTGGGGCTAGGTTTCACTCACTCACACTCACTCACAATTTCTCACTCTCTCTCACACACACACACTCACTCACACTCTCTCACAATCTCTCACTCTCTCTCACTCACAAACTCACTCACACTCACTCACGCATTCACACTCGCACTCACACACACTCACACTCACTGACACACACACTCGCACTCTCACTCTCTCACTCACACACACTCGCACTCACTCTCACTTGCACCCTCACACACTCTCTCTCACACTCACACACATTCTCACACTCACTCACCCTCTCTCACACCACTCACAATCTCTCACACTCTCTCACACTCACTTACACTCTCTCTCACTCACACTCTCTCACCCTCTCACACCTCTCACACTCTCTCACACTCACTTACACTCTCTCACTCACACTCTCTCACCCTCTCACACCACTCACTCTCTCTCACACTCACTCTCTCTCTCACTGTCTCTCACCCTCACTCACACACTCACACTCACACACTCTCACACTCACTCACATTCTCGCACATTCTCTCACACACTCAGACTCTCTCTCACTGACTCTCACTCACACTCTCGCACACTCTCTCACTCACACTCGCATATTCTCTCACACTCACTCTCTCACACTCACTCTCTCACACTGACTCTCGCACACTCGCTCACACTCTTGCACACTCGCTCATACTCACACTCGCACACTCTCACTCACTCACATTCTCGCACACTCTCTCTCACATTCACTCATACTCTCTCACTCTCTCACACTCTCTCTCTCGCACACTCTCTCGCACACTCTCTTTCACTCACTCTCTCACACTCTCTCTCACTCACACTCTTGCACATTCTCTCGTACTCACTCTCACACTCACGCACACTCTCTCTCACACTAACATTCTCGCACACTCTGTCTCACTCACACTCTCACATTCTGTCATACTCACTCTCTCACACTCACTCACACACTCTCTCACACTCTCTCACACTCTCTCACACTCTCTCACACTCTCTCACACTCTCTCACACTCTCTCACACTCTCTCACACTCACACACTCTCTCACACTCTCTCACACTCACTCACACTCACTCACACTCTCTCAATCCCCTGCCTTGATAGAAAGTTTTCTGAAGCCGCCTCATTGATCGAGTGTTTGAACCCATGTCCCCAATAACCTCCGTGTGTGATTCAGGGTCACATTGAGTTTGTTAATCGCTCCTGGGAACCTCCTTGGGATGTTTTAAAGATTTGCGGTGCTATATAAATGCAATGAGATTGTTTTTGCAGGTCATTGAACTTCTCTTTCTCTCTTTCTCTCTTTCTTTCTTTCTCTCTCTCCAGGTTCCCAGCTGTTGCCAGAACTCCGACGTCAATCCTCAGGGCCCAGCTGTTCAGCAAAACCGAGTCTCCCTGACCCACCAGGGGAGTGCGCTTCTGCCGGACGCCCCCGAGGCTGGCACCACCCCCCCCTCCACCCACCTCAGCACCTCCCCCACGGCGGAGCCGGGGGCACCCTCCCACCGATCACTGCAACCTGGAGACAGGTGTCAGGATGGGGAGCACTGCCACTGGGGGACGGCCCGCGGCCGGGCTCGGCACCCGTCGGACGGACAGCCACCCTTCCGCAGTTTACCCACCAAGGAGCAAGAGATGGGGCACTCTGCCCCCGCCCGGAGGGCGCCCCAGCCCCCACCCCGCCCCATGGAGCAGCTCCAGGAATCCTGCCCCAGGACGGGCCAGAGATCCACTCCCACCTCTCCCCGGAGCTCCACGTGGGAGGGGAAGGGCAGCAGGGGCGCCCCCTGCCGGGAGCCTCCCAAACCGGCTAGTCACCCCCCGCCTCACCGAGACCCGTGCTGGACCCCCCAACCCAGGATGCCCCCCCTCTCAGGCCCCCACCGCACCTGCACAGACGAGGCCCGGGGTCCGGCCACCCCCCCTCAGCCGGACCAACCGGGCCTGGTCGCCAGGCCCGCGCCCCCCGCGCCCACCTGCAAACCACCCCGCGCATTCGCCAGCCCCCCCCGCCTGGCAGAGGCCCCCCGGTCCAGGCCGAACCCCGGGGAGAGGCCGGACGGTCGCTGGCTCCCCAAGCCCCCGCCCCTAACCTGCGCCGTGTCGGGGAGGCCGGCCCCTCCCCCTCCCCCCGCCTCCCCCAAGGCCCCGTCCCCCGACCCCGCCCCGTCCAGCCCCGGAATGTTCCACAGGGCCCGCTCGCCGGGCAGCGGCGAGGGCAAGGCCGACTCTGCGCCCCCGGGGCAGCACAAGGCCACCCACGTCCTCCAGTCGCTGGCCAGCGCCCTGGAGGGGCAGCAGCGGGCGTGCCGGCTGCAGGGCAAGGCCGTGTCCGACCTGCCCGGGTCGGAGCGAGCGCAGGCCGACGGGCCGGGAGACCGCGCCTCCTCCTCCTCGCCGGAGAGCGAGATGTGGATCAAGGCCGTCTTCACCACCGAGTCCCAGAGGAGCACGACCAACGGCGCCCATCGCCACCACCACCGGCACCGGCACCGCGCCCCCCGGACCCCGGCGGGAGAGCCGGCCGCCGGCCCGCAGCAACCCCAGCCACCGGCCAAGAGACCCGAGGCGCCGCCCCCTCCCAGCGAGGCCGAGCGGGCGCCGTCGCCAGCCCCCCCCGCCGGCCCCCCAGCGGGAGGAGGGCCGCCCGCGCGATCGCCACCGCCGCCGCAAGCACTCGAACCGGGACCGCAGCCGGCGCCGGAACCGCAGCAGCAAGTCGGGCAAGGGCAAGCTGCGACGGGTCCTGGGCAACATCGACCTGCAGAGCAAAGAAATCCAGGCCCGCGAGAAGGTGAAGGCCGAGGGGCCCAAAGGCGCCAAGCCTGCGCCGCCCCCCGCGGCCGAGGAGCCAGAGCGGGCGGAGGCCAGGAAGACGGAGCCGCCGGCCCCGCCCCCGCCCCCCCCGAAGGAGCCGGAGCCTGGGCCTCGGAGCGTGCTGGGGCCCTCCAACATCCTGAGGGTCAAGCCCTTTCCCGAGGGGACGACCAAGGAGTTGAAGATCAAGCTGGTGAAGGTGGAGAGCAGCGACCGGGACACGTTCATCGCCTCCGAGGTGGAGGAGAAGCGGATTCGCCTGTCGGAGCTCACCATCGGGAACTCCGGCGCGGAGGTCGTCCGCGCCTGCAAGTAAGCCCAGTTTGTCCGTCCCTCGCCCCCCTCCCCCAACGCTCCCCCACCTCGCCAAAAACAAAAATCAGCAACTTGTTAAAGGGTGTGAGGCTGCCCCCCTCCCAGGCAGCGCGTTCCAGACCCGCCTCTACCCCCCTCCCAGGCAGCACTTTCCAGACCCGCCTCTACCCCCCTCCCAGGCAGCGCGTTCCAGACCCGCCTCTACCCCCCTCCCAGGCAGCGCGTTCCAGACCCGCCTCTACCCCCCTCCCAGGCAGCGCGTTCCAGACCCGCCTCTACCCCCCTCCCAGGCAGCGCGTTCCAGACCCGCCTCTACCCCCCTCCCAGGCAGCGCGTTCCAGACCCGCCTCTACCCCCCCTCCCAGGCAGCGCGTTCCAGACCCGCCTCTACCCCCCTCCCAGGCAGCGCGTTCCAGACCCTCACCCCCCTCCCAGGCAGCGCGTTCCAGACCCGCCTCTACCCCCCTCCCAGGCAGCGCGTTCCAGACCCGCCTCTACCCCCCTCCCAGGCAGCGCGTTCCAGACCCGCCTCTACCCCCCCTCCCAGGCAGCGCGTTCCAGACCCGCCTCTACCCCCCCTCCCAGGCAGCGCGTTCCAGACCCGCCTCTACCCCCCTCCCAGGCAGCACGTTCCAAACCCTCACCACCCTCCCAGGCAGCGCGTTCCAGACCCACCTCTACCCCCCTCCCATGCAGCGCGTTCCAGACCCGCCTCTCCCCCCTCCCAGGCAGCGCGTTCCAGACCCGCCTCTACCCCCCTCCCAGGCAGCACGTTCCAGACCCGCCTCTCCCCCTCCCAGGCAGCGCGTTCCAGACCCGCCTCTACCCCCCTCCCAGGCAGCACGTTCCAGACCCTCACCACCCTCTGGGGGGGAAAGGCTTTTCCTCAAATCCCCCCTGAACCTCCCACCCCTCACCTTGAACTTGTGTCCCCCTTGTAACCGACCCTTCAACTGAGGGGACCAGCTGCTCCCTCTCCACCCTGTCCGTGCCCCTCAGAATCTTGTCCGCCTCGATCAGGCCGCCCCTCAGTCTTCTCTGCTCCAGAGAAAACAACCCCAGCCTATCCACCCGCTCTTCATAACTGAAATGTTCCGTCCCAGGCACCATCCTGGTGAATCTCCTCTGCCCCCCCTCCAGCGCAATCACATCCTTCCTATAATGTGGCGACCAGAACTGCGCACAGTGCTCCCGCTGTGGCCTCACCAAAGTTCTGTCCAACTCCAACATGACCTCCCTGCTTTTGTAATCACAGCCTCGATTGATCAAGGCCAGTGTCCCATGTGCCTTTTTCACCTCCCTATTAAGCGGCCCTTCTGCCTTCGGAGATCTCTGGACAAACCTGCCAAGGTCCCTTTGTTCCTGGGAACTTCCCGGTGTCAGGCCGTTCACTGAATACTTCCTGGTCACATTACTCCTTCCAAAGTGCATCAGCTCACACTTTTCAGGGTTAAATTCCATCTGCCACTTCTCGGCCCATTTAGCCATCCCGTCTGTCTCCCTGTGACCCGAGACACTCAGCCTCACTGTTACCCACCCGGCCAATCTGTGTGTCATCCGCAAACTGACTGATCCCACCCCCCGACCTAGTCATCGGTCGTTTATATAAATGGCAACAATAGAGGACCCAACACCGATCCCTGTGGTACCCCACTGGTCACTGGCTTCCAGTCAGTAACGCAGCCGTCTGTCATCACCCTCTGTCTCGTTTGATAATGTTCCCCATGGTCGGCTCGTGAAGAAAGTAAGGAGGTGTGGGATAGAGGGAAATTTGGCCAATTGGATCAGTAACTGGCTATCACATAGAAGACAGAGGGTGGTGGTGGATGGAAAATGTTCAGACTGGAGCCCAGTTACCAGCGGTGTACCACAGGGATCAGTGCTGGGTCCTCTGCTATTTGTGATTTTTATCAATGACTTGGAGGAGGGGGCTGAAGGGTGGGTCAGTAACTTTGCTGATGACACCAAGATTGGTGGAGTAGTGGGTGAGGTGGAGGCTGTTGTAGGCTGCAAAGAGACATTGACAGGATGCAGAGCTGGGCCGAAAAATGGCAGATGGAGTTTAACCCTGATAAGTGCGAGGTGATTCATTTTGGTCGGAAAAATTTGAATGCGGATTACAGGGTCAGCGGCCGGGTTCTGAGGAATGTGGAGGAACAGAGAGATCTTGGGGTTCATGTCCACAGATCTCTGAAGGTTGCCACTCAAGTGGATAGAGCCGTGAAGAAGGCCTATAGTGTGTCTGCGTTTATTAACAGGGGGCTTGAGTTTAAGAGCCGCGGGGTTATGCTGCAACTATACATGACCCTGGTGAGACCACATTTGGAGTATTGTGTGCAGTTCTGGTCACCTCATTATAGGAAGGATGTGGAAGCATTGGAAAAGGTGCAAAGGAGATTTACCAGGATGCTGCCTGGTTTGCAGGATAGGCCTTATGAGGAAAGGTTGAGGGAGCTAGGGCTTTTCTCTTTGGAGCGGAGGAGGATGAGAGGTGACTTAATAGAGGTTTATAATAATGAGGGGGATAGATAGAGTGGACGTTCAGAGACTATTTCCTCGGGTGGATGTAGCTGTTACAAGGGGGCATAACTATAAGGTTCAGGGTGGGAGATATAGGAGGGATGTCCGAGGTAGGTTCTTTACTCAGAGAGTGGTTAGGGTGTGCAATGGACTGCCTGCTGTGATAGTGGAGTCGGACACTTTAGGAACTTTCAAGCGGTTATTGGATAGGCACATGGGGCACACCAGAATGACAGGGAGTGGGATAGCTTGATCTTGGTTTCGGACAATGCTCGGCACAACATCGAGGGCCGAAGGGCCTGTTCTGTGCTGTACTGTTCTATGTTCTATGTCTCCTCCGGCTGAGCCAATTTTGAATCCACCGTAACAAATCCCCCTGTATCCCAGGTGCATTTACCTTCTTTATAAATCTCCCATGTGGGACCTTGTCAAAGGCTTTGCTGAAATCCATGTAAACTACATCAACTACACCACCCTCATCTACACACCTGGTCACATGCTCAAAAAATTCAATCAAATTTGTTAGACGTGGCCTCCCTCTGACACAGCCACGCTGACTATTCCTGATCAAACTTTGCCTCTCAAAGTGGAGATGGATTCTCTCCTTCAGAATTCTCTCCAATAGTTTCCCCACCACTGACGCGAGGCTCACTGGCCTGTAGTTCCCTGCCTTAACTCTCCAATCCTTCTTAAATAGTTATTTCCCAGTGTTGATACTGGTCAGACCTGCTCCCATTGACATTCAATTGGGGGTGGCTGGACTAACATCAGTAGAGATACAGTCAGTAACACAGGGTGCTGGGGGAGAGGGGTTACTGAGTGACAGTGTGAGGGAGCTGGGGGAGAGGGGTTACTGAGTGACAGTGTGAGGGAGCTGGATTAACATCAGTAGAGATACAGTCAGTAACACAGGGTGCTGGGGGAGAGGGGTGACTGAGTGACAGTGTGAGGGAGCTGGATTAACATCAGTAGAGATACAGTCAGTAACACAGTGTGCTGGGGGAGAGGGGTTACTGACTGACAGTGTGAGGGAGCTGGATTAACATCAGTAGAGATACAGTCAGTAACACAGGGTCCTGGGGGAGAGGGGTTACTGAGTGACAGTGTGAGGGAGCTGGATTAACATCAGTAGAGATACAGTCAGTAACACAGGGTGCTGGGGGAGAGGGGTTACTGAGTGACAGTGTGAGGGAGCTGGATTAACATCAGTAGAGATACAGTCAGTAACACAGGGTGCTGGGGGAGAGGGGTTACTGAGTGACAGTGTGAGGGAGCTGGATTAACATCAGTAGAGATACAGTCAGTAACACAGGCTGGGGGAGAGGGGTTACTGAGTGACAGTGTGAGGGAGCTGGGGGAGAGGGGTTACTGAGTGACAGTGTGAGGGAGCTGGATTAACATCAGTAGAGATACAGTCAGTAACACAGGGTGCTGGGGGAGAGAGGTTACTGAGTGACAGTGTGAGGGAGCTGGATTAACATCAGTAGAGATACAGTCAGTAACACAGGGTGCTGGGGGAGAGAGGTTACTGAGTGACAGTGTGAGGGAGCTGGATTAACATCAGTAGAGATACAGTCAGTAACACGGTGCTGGGGGAGAGGGGTTACTGAGTGACAGTGTGAGAGAGCTGGATTAACAGTAGAGATACAGTCAGTAACACAGGGTGCTGGGGGAGAGGGGTTACTGAGTGACAGTGTGAGGGAGCTGGATTAACATCAGTAGAGATACAGTCAGTAACACAGGGTGCTGGGGGAGAGGGGTTACTGAGTGACAGTGTGAGGGAGCTGGATTAACAGTAGAGATACAGTCAGTAACACAGGGTGCTGGGGGAGAGGGGTTACTGAGTGACAGTGTGAGGGAGCTGGATTAACATCAGTAGAGATACAGTCAGTAACACAGGGTGCTGGGGGAGAGGGGTTACTGAGCGACAGTGTGAGGGAGCTGGATTAACATCAGTAGAGATACAGTCAGTAACACAGGGTGCTGGGGGAGAGGGGTTACTGAGTGACAGTGTGAGGGAGCTGGATTAACATCAGTAGAGATACAGTCAGTAACTCAGGGTGCTGGGGGAGAGGGGTTACTGAGTGACAGTGTGAGGGAGCTGGATTAACATCAGTAGAGATACAGTCAGTAACACAGGGTGCTGGGGGAGAGGGGTTACTGAGTGACAGTGTGAGGGAGCTGGATTAACAGTAGAGATACAGTCAGTAACACAGGGTGCTGGGGGAGAGGGGTTACTGAGTGACAGTGTGAGGGAGCTGGATTAACAGTAGAGATACAGTCAGTAACACAGGGTGCTGGGGGAGAGGGGTTACTGAGTGACAGTGTGAGGGAGCTGGATTAACATCAGTAGAGATACAGTCAGTAACACAGGGTGCTGGGGGAGAGGGGTTACTGAGCGACAGTGTGAGGGAGCTGGATTAACATCAGTAGAGATACAGTCAGTAACACAGGGTGCTGGGGGAGAGGGGTTACTGAGTGACAGTGTGAGGGAGCTGGATTAACATCAGTAGAGATACAGTCAGTAACTCAGGGTGCTGGGGGAGAGGGGTTACTGAGTGACAGTGTGAGGGAGCTGGATTAACATCAGTAGAGATACAGTCAGTAACACAGGGTGCTGGGGGAGAGGGGTTACTGAGTGACAGTGTGAGGGAGCTGGATTAACATCAATAGAGATACAGTCAGCAACACAGGGTGCTGGGGGAGAGGGGTTACTGAGTGACAGTGTGCGGGAGCTGGATTAACATCAGTAGAGATACAGTCAGTAACACAGGGTGCTGGGGGAGAGGGGTTACTGAGTGACAGTGTGAGGGAGCTGGGGGAGAGGGGTTACTGAGTGACAGTGTGAGGGAGCTGGATTAACATCAATAGAGATACAGTCAGTAACACAGGGTGCTGGGGGAGAGGGGTTACTGAGTGACAGTGTGAGGGAGCTGGATTAACATCAGTAGAGATACAGTCAGTAACACAGGGTGCTGGGGGAGGGGGGTTACTGAGTGACAGTGTGAGGGAGCTGGATTAACAGTAGAGATACAGTCAGTAACACAGGGTGCTGGGGGAGAGGGGTTACTGAGTGACAGTGTGAGGGAGCTGGATTAACATCAGTAGAGATACAGTCAGTAACACAGGGTGCTGGGGAGAGGGGTTACTGAGTGACAGTGTGAGGGAGCTGGATTAACATCAGTAGAGATACAGTCAGTAACACAGGGTGCTGGGGGAGAGGGGTTACTGAGTGACAGTGTGAGGGAGCTGGATTAACATCAGTAGAGATACAGTCAGCAACACAGGGTGCTGGGGGAGAGGGGTTACTGAGTGACAGTGTGCGGGAGCTGGATTAACATCAGTAGAGATACAGTCAGTAACACAGGGTGCTGGGAGAGAGGGGTTACTGAGTGACAGTGTGAGGGAGCTGGGGGAGAGGGGTTACTGAGTGACAGTGTGAGGGAGCTGGATTAACATCAATAGAGATACAGTCAGTAACACAGGGTGCTGGATGAGAGGGGTTACTGAGTGACAGTGTGAGGGAGCTGGATTAACATCAGTAGAGATACAGTCAGTAACACAGGGTGCTGGGGGAGAGGGGTTACTGAGTGACAGTGTGAGGGAGCTGGATTAACATCAGTAGAGATACAGTCAGTAACACAGGGTGCTGGGGGAGAGGGGTTACTGAGTGACAGTGTGAGGGAGCTGGATTAACATCAGTAGAGATACAGTCAGTAACACAGGGAGCTGGGGGAGAGGGGTTACTGAGTGACAGTGTGAGGGAGCTGGATTAACATCAGCAGAGATACAGTCAGTAACACAGGGTGCTGGGGGGAGAGGGGTTACTGAGTGACAGTGTGAGGGAGCTGGATTAACATCAGTAGAGATACAGTCAGTAACACAGGGTGCTGGGGGAGAGGGGTTACTGAGTGACAGTGTGAGGGAGCTGGATTAACATCAGCAGAGATACAGTCAGTAACACAGGGTGCTGGGGGGAGAGGGGTTACTGAGTGACAGTGTGAGGGAGCTGGATTAACATCAGTAGAGATACAGTCAGTAACACAGGGTGCTGGGGGAGAGGGGTTACTGAGTGACAGTGTGACGGAGCTGGATTAACATCAGTAGAGATACAGTCAGTAACACAGGGTGCTGGGGGAGAGGGGTGACTGAGTGACAGTGTGAGGGAGCTGGATTAACATCAGTAGAGATACAGTCAGTAACACAGGGAGCTGGGGGAGAGGGGTCACTGAGTGACAGTGTGAGGGAGCTGGATTAACATCGGTAGAGATACAGTCAGTAACACAGGGTGCTGGGGGAGAGGGGTTACTGAGTGACAGTGTGAGGGAGCTGGATTAACATCGGTAGAGATACAGTCAGTAACACAGGGTGCTGGGGGAGAGGGGTTACTGAGTGACAGTGTGAGGGAGCTGGATTAACATCGGTAGAGATACAGTCAGTAACACAGGGTGCTGGGGGAGAGGGGTTACTGATTGTCGATGGACAGTGAATAAAGATCCTGCTGGAGTGAATACCCTGGATGCTCCGTCCTTTGATGATAACATTTGACCTGCCCCCCCCCCCCCCCCCCCCCGCCCCCCCCCCAAAATCAGTCCCTGTTCCTCCTCCAGCCGCGCCGCCTATTGTGGCTGAATAGCCTGATGTCTTTTCTTCATTGCAGGTCGGCGAAGCTGAAGGGGAAGTTCACGGCCTCGTGTGTGTTGCCGGCCAACTCTGTGAAGCCAGGGTGCCTGACGGAGCAACAGAGCGTACGGGAGCGGTTCAACCCTCCCACCCCCAGCATCTACGTAGGTTCTATTTCCAATGGCCCACCGTTACTCCCCCTTAACCCGGGACACTGACCATCAGCCTCTCTCCCATGTCTGCCCACCACCCCCTCCCTGATAAAGACGGTGTTTGGGTTTCAATGTGACGCTGCCCTTGGTCGAGCAGCCTGCCGACATTGAACTTGTGGACATTGAACCTCTGGACTCCGAACCACCTCCACCCACAACACCTCGGACATCACATCCGCCAATCCCTGCCAGAACCTGCTTCGTATTGGACACGCCCAGAATATGTACCACTGTGAACGGGGCGGGGCTTACCTTGCTGCACAACAGGGGCATGGTCCCCCTCCAACGTCACTCATTCACCCTCCAACGTCACTCATTCACCCTCCGTCACTCAGTCACCCCTCCAACGTCACTCATTCACCCTCCAACATCACTCATCCACCCCTCCGTCACTCAGTCACCCCTCCAACGTCACTCATTCACCCTCCATCACTCATTCACCCTCCAACGTCACTCATTCACCCCTCCAACGTCACTCATTCACCCCTCCAACGTCACTCATTCACCCCTCCGTCACTCATTCACCCCTCCGTCACTCATTCACCCTCCATCACTCATTCACCCTCCAACGTCACTCATTCACCCCTCCAACGTCACTCATTCACCCCTCCGTCACTCATCCACCCCTCCGTCACTCATTCACCCCCTCCGTCACTCATTCACCCCTCCGTCACTCATTCACCCCTCCAACGTCACTCATTCACCCCTCCAACGTCACTCATTCACCCCTCCGTCACTCATTCACCCCTCCGTCACTCATTCACCCCTCCAACGTCACTCATTCACCCCTCCAACGTCACTCATTCACCCTCCATCACTCATTCACCCTCCGTCACTCATTCACCCTCCAACGTCACTCATTCACCCCTCCAACATCACTCATCCACCCCTCCGTCACTCATTCACCCTCCGTCACTCATTCACCCTCCGTCACTCATTCACCCCTCCGTCACTCATTCACCCTCCGTCACTCATTCACCCTCCAACATCACTCATTCACCCCTCCGTCACTCATTCACCCTCCAACGTCACTCATTCACCCCTCCAACGTCACTCATTCACCCCTCCAACGTCACTCATTCACCCTCCGTCACTCATTCACCCTCCAACGTCACTCATTCACCCTCCAACGTCACTCATTCACCCTCCAGTGTCACTCATTCACCCTCCGTCACTCATTCACCCTCCAACGTCACTCATTCACCCTCCGTCACTCATTCACCCTCCGTCACTCATTCACCCTCCAACGTCACTCATTCACCCTCCAACGTCACTCATTCACCCTCCGTCACTCATTCATCCCTCCGTCACTCATTCACCCTCCGTCACTCATTCACCCTCCAACGTCACTCATTCACCCTCCGTCACTCATTCACCCTCCGTCACTCATTCACCCTCCAACGTCACTCATTCACCCTCCAACGTCACTCATTCACCCCTCCGTCACTCATTCACCCTCCGTCACTCATTCACCCTCCGTCACTCATTCACCCTCCGTCACTCATTCACCCTCCGTCACTCATTCACCCTCCAACGTCACTCATTCACCCTCCAACGTCACTCATTCACCCCTCCGTCACTCTTCACCCTCCTCACTCATTCACCCTCCGTCACTCATTCACCCTCCGTCACTCATTCACCCCTCCGTCACTCATTCACCCCTCCGTCACTCATTCACCCTCCGTCACTCATTCACCCCTCCGTCACTCATTCACCCCTCCGTCACTCATTCACCCTCCGTCACTCATTCACCCTCCGTCACTCATTCACCCTCCGTCACTCATTCACCTCCGTCACTCATTCACCCCTCCGTCACTCATTCACCCTCCGTCACTCATTCACCCTCCGTCACTCATTCACCCCCTCAATCAGTCTACTCATTCACCCTCCGTCACTCATTCACCCCTCCGTCACTCAGTCACCCCTCCGTCACTCATTCACCCTCCAACTTCACTCATTCACCCCTCCAACTTCACAAATTTGTAACGTTCTCAATTCACTGAATCTGCACCAATCCTCCCCCCCCTCCACACGTTACCCATGCAGCAAGCGATGCCCGGCACCCTCACTGACGGACTGCATCGGCTAAGATGGTGTTTTGTCCCGTTAACCAGAACAGTCTTTACACCACTCACCCCATCCCCCTCCTCCCACACCCCATCCCCCTCCTCCCTCACCCCATCCCCCTCCTCCCTCACCCCATCCCTCTCCTCCCCACACCCCATCCCTCTCCTCCACACCCCATCCCCCTCCTCCCTCACCCCTCCCCCTCCTCCCTCACCCCATCCCCCTCCTCCCTCACCCCATCCCCCCTCCCACACCCCATCCCCCTCCCACACCCCATCCCCCTCCCTCACCCCATCCCCCTCCTCCCACACCCCATCCCCCTCCCACACCCCATCCCCCTCCTCCCTCACCCCATCCCCCTCCTCCCTCACCCCATCCCCCTCCTCCCTCACCCATCCCCCTCCTCCCTCACCCCATCCCCTCCTCCCCTCACCCCATCCCCCTCCCACACCCCATCCCCTCCTCCCACACCCCATCCCCTCCTCCCTCACCCCATCCCCCTCCTCCCACACCCCATCCCCCTCCTCCCACACCCCATCCCCCTCCTCCCTCACCCCATCCCCCTCCTCCCTCACCCCATCCCCCTCCCTCACCCATCCCCCTCCTCCCACACCCCATCCCCCTCCTCCCACACCCATCCCCCTCCTCCCTCACCCCATCCCCCTCCTCCCACACCCCACCCCCCTCCTCCCTCACCCCATCCCCCTCCTCCCTCACCCCATCCCCCTCCTCCCTCACCCCATCCCCCTCCTCCCTCACCCCATCCCCCTCCCAAACCCCTTCCCCCTCCTCCCTCACCCCATCCCCTCCCACACCCCATCCCCCTCCTCCCTCACCCCATCCCCCTCCTCCCACACCCCATCCCCCTCCTCCCTCACCCCATCCCCCTCCTCCCTCACCCCATCCCCTCCTCCCTCACCCCATCCCCCTCCTCCCTCACCCCATCCCCTCCTCCCACACCCCATCCCCCTCCTCCCTCACCCCATCCCCCTCCTCCCTCACCCATCCCCCTCCCAAACCCCTTCCCCCTCCTCCCTCACCCCATCCCCCTCCTCCCACACCCCATCCCCCTCCTCCCACACCCCACCCCCTCCAAACCCCATCCCCTCCCACACCCCATCCCCCTCCCTCACCCCATCCCCCTCCTCCCTCACCCATCCCCCTCCTCCCTCACCCCATCCCCCTCCCACACCCCATCCCCCTCCCTCACCCCATCCCCCTCCTCCCTCACCCCATCCCCCTCCTCCCTCACCCATCCCCTCCCACACCCCATCCCCTCCTCCCTCACCCCATCCCCCTCCTCCTCACCCCATCCCCCTCCTCCCACACCCATCCCCCTCCTCCCACACCCCATCCCCCTCCTCCCACACCCCACCCCCCTCCTCCCACACCCCACCCCCCTCCCAAACCCCATCCCCCTCCCACACCCCATCCCCCTCCTCCCTCACCCCATCCCCCTCCTCCCACACCCCACCCCCCTCCCAAACCCCATCCCCCTCCACACCCCACCCCCCTCCCAAACCCCATCCCCCCTCCCACACCCATCCCCCTCCTCCCACACCCACCACCCCCTCCTCCCACACCCCACCCCCCTCCCAAACCCCATCCCCCTCCCACACCCCATCCCCCTCCCTCACCCCATCCCCCTCCTCCCTCACCCCATCCCCTCCTCCCTCACCCATCCCCCTCCTCCCACACCCCATCCCCCTCCTCCGACCCAGGGTCACCTTCCCCCACCCCTGTGAAGGCCGATGGGATGATTTACTTGGTGACGGTGGCAAATTCAAGTTGTTGCAATGGGGGGGCGGGGGGGGGGGGGGGGGGGGGGGGGGGGGGGGGGGGGGGGGGGGGGGGGGGGGCGTCCTCGTCGGTAACTCTGCTGCATTTCGCACATTTGCCTGATTTGACCTGAGTTGACGGGTATTTAATCCTATTCCCCCCTCGTTTCCCGTCCCTTCCAGCTGGAGAGCAAGCGGACGCATTTTCGCCGATCCTGCAGCAGTTCTGTACGGACCCCAAGACCCCGATCACGGTGATACGGGGTCTCGCCGGCTCCCTCCGCCTGAGTGAGTATCTGTCCGCGCGCAGGCGCGCTTCCAGGCGGGGTAGGCGGCACGTGTGAGCTCTCGGTTTTCGAACCCCTCCCCCCCAGTGCCAATGCTGAGGGAGTGCCGCACTGTCAGAGGGTCAGTACTGAGGGAGTGCCGCACTGTCAGAGGGTCAGTACTGAGCGAGTGCCGCACTGTCAGAGGGTCAGTGCTGAGGGAGTGCCGCACTGTCAGAGGGTCAGTACTGAGGGAGTGCCGCACTGTCAGAGGGTCAGTACTGAGCGAGTGCCGCACTGTCAGAGGGTCAGTACTGAGCGAGTGCCGCACTGTCAGAGGGTCAGTACTGAGGGAGTGCTGCACTGTCAGAGGGTCAGTGCTGAGGGAGTGCCGCACTGTCAGAGGGTCAGTACTGAGGGAGTGCCGCACTGTCAGAGGGTCAGTACTGAGCGAGTGCCGCACTGTCAGAGGGTCAGTACTGAGCGAGTGCCGCACTGTCAGAGGGTCAGTACTGAGCGAGTGCCGCACTGTCAGAGGGTCAGTACTGAGGGAATGCTGCACTGTCAGAGGGTCAGTACTGAGGGAGTGCCGCACTGTCAGAGGGTCAGTACTGAGGGAGTGCCGCACTGTCAGAGGGTCAGTACTGAGGGAGTGCTGCACTGTCAGAGGGTCAGTACTGAGGGAGTGCCGCACTGTCAGAGAGTCAGTACTGAGGGAGTGCAGCACTGTCAGAGGGTCAGTACTGAGGGAGCGCTGCACTGTCAGAGGGTCAGTACTGAGGGAGTGCCGCACTGTCAGAGGGTCAGCACTGAAGGAGTGCTGCACTGTCAGAGGGTCAGTACTGAGGGAGTGCAGCACTGTCAGAGGGTCAGTACTGAGGGAGTGCTGCACTGTCAGAGGGTCAGTACTGAGGGAGTGCTGCACTGTCAGAGGGTCAGTACTGAGGGAGTGCTGCACTGTCAGAGGGTCAGTACTGAGGGAGTGCCGCACTGTCAGAGGGTCAGTACTGAGGGAGTGCTGCACTGTCCGAGGGTCAGTACTGAGGGAAGTGCCGCACTGTCAGAGGGTCAGTACTGAGGGAGTGCTGCACTGTCGGAGGGTCAGTACTGAGGGAGTGCTGCACTGTCAGAGGGTCAGTACTGAGGGAGTGCTGCACTGTCAGAGGGGTCAGTACTGAGTGAGTGCTGCACTGTCAGAGGGTCAGTACTGAGGGAGTGCTGCACTGTCAGAGGGTCAGTACTGAGGGAGTGCCGCACTGTCAGAGGGTCAGTACTGAGGGAGTGCTGCACTGTCCGAGGGTCAGTACTGAGGGAGTGCCGCACTGTCAGAGGGTCAGTACTGAGGGAGCGCCGCACTATCAGAGGGTCAGTACTGAGGGAGTGCTGCACTGTCAGAGGGTCAGTACTGAGGGAGTGCTGCACTGTCAGAGGGTCAGTACTGAGGGAGTCCTGCACTGTCAGAGAGTCAGTACTGAGGGAGTGCTGCACTGTCAGAGGGTAAGTACTGAGGGAGTGCCGCACTGTCAGAGGGTCAGTACTGAGGGAGTGCCGAACTGTCAGAGGGTCAGTACTGAGGGAGTGCTGCACTGTCAGAGGGTCAGTACTGAGGGAGTCCTGCACTGTCAGAGAGTCAGTACTGAGGGAGCGCCGCACTGTATGAGGGTCAGTACTGAGGGAGTGCCGCACTGTCAGGGGGTCAGTACTGAGGGAGTGCGGCACTGTCAGAGAGTCAGCACTGAGGGAGTGCTGCACTGTCGGAGGGTCAGTACTGAGGGAGTGCTGCACTGTCAGAGGGTCAGTACTGAGGGAGTGCTGCACTGTCAGAGGGTCAGTACTGAGTGAGTGCTGCACTGTCAGAGGGTCAGTACTGAGGAGTGCTGCACTGTCAGAGGGTCAGTACTGAGGGAGTGCCGCACTGTCAGAGGGTCAGTACTGAGGGAGTGCTGCACTGTCCGAGGGTCAGTACTGAGGGAGTGCCGCACTGTCAGAGGGTCAGTACTGAGGGAGCGCCGCACTATCAGAGGGTCAGTACTGAGGGAGTGCTGCACTGTCAGAGGGTCAGTACTGAGGGAGTGCTGCACTGTCAGAGGCTCAGTACTGAGGGAGTCCTGCACTGTCAGAGAGTCAGTACTGAGGGAGTGCTGCACTGTCAGAGGGTAAGTACTGAGGGAGCGCCGCACTGTATGAGGGTCAGTACTGAGGGAGTGCCGCACTGTCAGGGGGTCAGTACTGAGGGAGTGCGGCACTGTCAGAGAGTCAGTACTGAAGGAGTGCCGCACTGTCAGAGGGTCAGTACTGAGGGAGTGCTGCACTGTCAGAGAGTCAGTACTGAGGGAGTGCCGCACTGTCAGAGGGTCAGTACTGAGGGAGTGCTGCACTGTCAGGGGGTCAGTACTGAGGGAGTCCTGCACTGTCAGAGGGTCAGTACTGAGGGAGTGCTGCACTGTCGGAGGGTCAGTACTGAGGGAGTGCCGCACTGTCAGAGGGTCAGTACTGAGGGAGTGCCCCACTGTCAGGGGGTCAGTACTGAGGGAGTGCTGCACTGTCAGAGGGTCAGTACTGAGGGAGTGCTGCACTGTCAGAGGGTCAGTACTGAGTGAGTGCTGCACTGTCAGAGGGTCAGTACTGAGGGAGTGCTGCACTGTCAGAGGGTCAGTACTGAGGGAGTGCTGCACTGTCCGAGGTCAGTACTGAGGGAGTGCCGCACTGTCAGAGGGTCAGTACTGAGGGAGCGCCGCACTATCAGAGGGTCAGTACTGAGGGAGTGCTGCACTGTCAGAGGGTCAGTACTGAGGGAGTGCTGCACTGTCAGAGGGGTCAGTACTGAGGGAGTCCTGCACTGTCAGAGAGTCAGTACTGAGGGAGTGCTGCACTGTCAGGGGGTCAGTACTGAGGGAGTCCTGCACTGTCAGAGGGTCAGTACTGAGGAGTGCCGCACTGTCTGAGGGTCAGTACGAGGGAGTGCCGCACTGACAGAGGGTCAGGACTGAGGGAGTGCTGCACTGTCAGAGGGTCAGTACTGAGGAGTGCTTGCAGTGCCAGAGGGTCAGTACTGAGGGAGTGCCGCACTGTCAGCGGGTCAGTACTGAGGGAGTGCTGCACTGTCTGAGGGTCAGTACTGAGGGAGTGCTGCACTGTCTGAGGGTCAGTACTGAGGGAGTGCCGCACTGTCAGAGGGTCAGTACTGAGGGAGTGCCGCACTGTCAGAGGGTCAGTACTGAGGGAGTGCCGCACTGTCAGAGGGTCAGTACTGAGGGAGTGCTGCACTGTCAGAGGGTCAGTACTGAGGGAGTGCTGAACTGTCAGAGGGTCAGTACTGAGGGAGTGCTGCACTGTCAGAGGGTCAGTACTGAAGGCGTGACGCACTGTCAGAGGGTCAGTACTGAGGGGAGTGCTGCACTGTCAGAGGGTCAGTACTGAGGGAGTGCCGCACTGTCAGAGGGTCAGTACTGAGGAGTGCTGCACTGTCAGAGGGTCAGTACTGAGGGAGTGCTGCACTGTCAGAGGGTCAGTACTGAGGGAGTGCTGCACTGTCAGAGGGTCAGTACTGAGGGAGTGCTGCACTGTCAGAGGGTCAGTACTGAGGGAGTGCTGCACTGTCAGAGGGTCAGTACTGAGGGAGTGCTGCACTGTCAGAGGGTCAGTACTGAGGGAGTGCTGCACTGTCAGAGGGTCAGTACTGAGGGAGTGCCGCACTGGTCAGGGGGTCAGTACTGAGGGAGTGCCGCACTGTCAGAGGGTCAGTACTGAGGGAGTGCTGCACTGTCAGAGGGTCAGTACTGAGGGAGTCCTGCACTGTCAGAGGGTCAGTACTGAGGGAGTGCCGCACTGTCTGAGGGTCAGTACTGAGGGAGTGCCGCACTGACAGAGGGTCAGGACTGAGGGAGTGCTGCACTGTCAGAGGGTCAGTACTGAGGGAGTGCTGCAGTGCCAGAGGGTCAGTACTGAGGGAGTGCCGCACTGTCAGCGGGTCAGTACTGAGGGAGTGC